>NC_086318.1:410521296-410821296 GCF_036172605.1 Pelobates fuscus
AGTGTGTGTGCACAAATGCCAGGCTGGCACACCCACATTTTTCTGGCAAGACAGTTCCTCTTCTAGGTGGTCCACACACTGGCATATCATCATCACACCACCTATGTCCAACCTATGTCATTGGGAGCTATGTCATGAACCATAACAGGTGTGCACCAAACGTTGGAAAGAAATAAAAAAACAATGTATGTTTTTACACTAGGACACGTATATCCTAGTAATGCCCTAAAGTTAAACTACTCCATTTAATCCCAAAACTACTCTAACACTAACCCTAACTTTAATATTAGCCCTCATCATAACTCCAGCCCTAATACATTAACCCTAACGTAAACTGAATTTTAATATAAATGAGAATGTCATCTCTGGGTTTTGCATTCAACCTTAGGTTTTCAAGTTTATTAAGATGTATTCAGAGTATATTCATAACATTATTTTACTGTAATACTGTGTTTGGTATCACATATAGATATATGTGTATGTTAGCATGCCTTTATACACTGAACAGCCACAACATTAAAACCACTAACAGGTGAAGTGAATAACATTGATTATATCATTACAATGGCACCTGTCAAGGAGTGGGGTATATTAGGCAACAAGTGAACAGTCAGTTCTTGAATTGCATATATTGAAAGCAGTAAAAATTGCCAACTGTCCACTGTTGGAAGCACCTGCAATAGTGATGTGAGCATTACATCTAGATCATGTAGCAATGAAACAATATTGCCGGTCGGATGAATTAAGTTTTCTTTTAGATCGGTTGGATGGCTGCATGCATGTACATCATTTACCTGGGAAAAAGATGGCATCAGGATGCACTATGGGAAGAAGACAGGCTGGCGGAAGCAGTGTTATGCTCTGTGCAATGTTCAGCTGGGAAACCTTGGGTCCTGGCATTCATGTGGATGTTACTTTGACATTTACAATCTACCTAGAGAGTGTTGCAGACCATGTACTCTCCTTCATGCAATGGTGTTCCTTGTTGGAAATGGCTTCTTTCAGAAGGATAGTGCATACTGCCACACTGCAAAAATGGTTCAAAAAATGGTTGGAGGAACATGACAAAGAGTTCAAGGCCTCCAAATTCCCCAGATCTCAATCCAATTGAGAACATGTGGGATGTGCTGGAACAATAAATCTCACCTTACAGAACTTGCAGGACTTAAAGGATCTGCTGCTAATGCCTTGGTGGACCGATACCACAAGACACGTCCAGAGGTGTTGTGGAGCCCATGTGTCAATACTGTGTTGACAGCACAAGGGGAGCCTATACAGTATTATACAGTCAGTTTTAATGTTGTTGCTAATCAGTGTATATTGCACATAATATACGTAGTTTTGTGGTATTGCATTTGTAGAAAACCAGTTTTACATTTTCTTATCTATAATCACATTAAAAGATATGATGATTTTTACTGTGTGTCATAATGCATTCCATTAAAATATCTGACTGTTTTTAAAATTGGACTTCATTTCAGGAAAATGCTTTGGCCACGTCCGTATCCACTTTTCATTAATATTGAGGAAAGAACATTTTAATTCAGACTCCTGCAGTGCATATGAATTGAAATTAATGCAACTGCATTACTTTAAATGAAAGAATCATTTTTCTTCCTTTGCTCATACTGTGGTCTTAAAATAAGATATTTGAACAGAACATTGGCACGATTACTTTAAAGAAGAACATTTTAAGCATTAAGTCTCATACGCGTGCGGTGACCAAAATATCAGCCAGGGTGGCCATATTTCATAAAATGACAAAGTTTAGTAAAATCATCCAAGCAGCATGTCATATATGTTGTGCAGCAATTCAACAAGCTAATGTAGGAAAAATGTGCAATATGCTGTGAAAATATTGTGCATTTAGAATTCATCTCCTCCATTTTATTATGTGTACGTAAGGAGATATCATTTTTCAAAGTCGGTGCAGTTTAGATATAGCTTTTGACAGTAAGGTACTGAAAGTGGATGATGGGAAATTGACAATCTGTGCATGTATTTGCAATGGAAGTTAATTTCCTTCCTTGAATACCGGAGGAATGGGCAAATCTTCAATTCAATGTAGTGTTGACATGTTTTAAGATAATGTAAAGAAACTAAATACATAGGTAAGTAATAAATGCAAACGATTGCTAAGCATCAAACTAAAAAATGGGGAGAATTTTAGAGACCCGTAAAAACCCAGAAGAATGGTAGGCGTATTTCCTAGGACCCTTGCACAGGTAATGGAAATTTAACAGGGTAATTAAATACAGTACTGAATTAGAGACTACATGAAGGTGGGAACCCAACCAGAAAATGGGAGGGGAGCACAGCTCCACAAAAGATAATTTATTCTCAGGTTCCCCTCCGATTGTTCTGTTGGGGTCCCACCTTCATTTATTCTCTATTTCCCTAACGTCTAATTTGGGTTATGCCCTAATTACCTACCTAACCCTTTCTAAGCAACAGAGCAAGTTTGTATAACCTGTATCTGGAGCTATTTGTTTGTTTTTCTAATTAAATACAGTAATCCTGTAAGTTGAAAGACAGGGTATATATCTCCTGTGTGACATACAACATTTATTTATTACATGCCATAACTGCCATAACACATGCAATTGTTCTATTTATTTTATAGTTTTTTGCCTTACAGGTATGTTACCCTCTTAAGCACTGCACCATGAAAGACACCATCGTTTATGTTACAAAGTAGGATGATAAAGATACCTATCTATCTTTAAGAAGGAAAAGAGGGTATGCACATTAATATTACCTGCATTGTAATATTAGCCCACACATGATTTATAAGTGGGATGTAGGGAGAATGCCCACGTCCCCCGTGTTATTAGACAGTCCTGGGGATAACTATGAATTATTTTACCTGCACATGCTGTTAATGAGGGATGTAGAAATATTAGATGTAGCGCTGCATCAATAAAATATCTACTATTCCACTACATGGGTGGACACTAAGTAACCTACAGTACACCTTGCAATGGGTAAAGAGAAAGGGGGCACCATTTTTAGATCTGATTCCAGTCTTATGTTTATGCTTTCCTCCAATGACTGCACATCAAGTGGGGGTAGAGATGGTGCTAGTGAAGTGAACACAATGCCCTCCTGGTTTTGCCAGGGTCTCAATGACCACAGTTTATTTTTTAAGCTTCACATAGTGAATGACTGAGAGCAAGCTAGTAACATCAATGGTCCCCAGGATCCCTGTTCAATGCTGTTTATATATTGGACACAATATCCCTTGAGCATCATGCTAGGCCTCATTATTATTTGTGTGAAAGGTATAAAGCCAGCAATCACAATGAAGCACTAGGCAAACTAAAATATAACCTTTTAAAGAAACCTGATTTATATATATATATATGGATCTTGAGAAAGACCCACATAGGGGTCGAAACAACGACCGGGACAGTGTGTACTTTTGCTAATTTGCAATAAAAAACATTAAGTTTATTTACCAGAAATCCCTTGAGTGCACACACTTTATTTTGGAATTTCTACTAAACGTGGATAGCACCGGGGTAAGAGTTCCTCTTGATATGTTAAAGGTGAGTGCCAAGCCTATTTATAAATAAAGCCCTACATTTGGCATTTATTCCCTGTAAATAGAACATTTCATATATAATTTCTGAATTGGTTTGTGAATATTTTTTAAAAAAAAAAGAGAATGACAATTAAAAGAGCGAGAGCCATAAATTAATGTTATGGTATTTGAAATTAAAAGTTAATCATTGTGGTTTTTTTATATCTTCTTAACTTGTTGTCACGAGGAATAACCCCAACATGCAAAGTCTAGCATAACAGTAACAGACTGGACTGAAATAGACATATTACAGAGTGGCCGGGTTTAACGTATATTAGAGAGGAAATGTATTCAAACTCAAGCCTAGTACTGTATAATAGAGAGACAGTGAAAACAATATCTAGCAAGGGTCAGGTAAACTTTATATCAATAGAACAGATAAACAAACCAGAACAGGGTTACAGGGAGACTCAGGGTCAGGAACAAAGCCAAAGTCAATGTAAAAAAATATCACAATAAACAAGGAATGCACTAAAGTCTACTGAGAACAGAAACCACAATAGGACACAGTAAATTAGGCCAGAGGACTTTAAATACTGTTGTGTGTAATTTGATTGGTCCATGTGATGGACCTAACTTTATATAATCTTCATTATACTAATAGACTTGCAGTACTTTTACTTAATTTATGCATATCACTTGATCATTATAATCAAATGCCCATTGTTAATATTTCAGCATTTCGTAAATACAGAGTATATACAAATACACTGTGTTCCTTGATTCTTTATAAGTGACAAGGCCTTTCTATGTCTGTCTGCACTTTAAAATCAATGCTATGCTTTATTCAATAATTGACATGCCTTGTGCAAGATGTGTAGCTGTTTCTCTGAAGATAACATTTCTATCTTTTATATGGATCAAAGTTTTCCATTTCACATGCTTTAAGTGAATTACATTTTCTTTTATCTTCTGTTTTATTATTGTTTGCCTATATTTTAAATGAAGCATAAAAACTGTCACTCTGGGCTTATCTGGGCTTCAGTCTAATGTCAAAACTGTTTTTAAGCTACCATTTCATTTTTATGTTCTTCTTTTTATCACTGTGATTTTGCTATTATAAAAGAAATGCTCAGCATACTTCCTAGAATAGTATAGTTTTTATTTTGTATTTGTGTGTGTTAAATACTGTGTCTGGACCCTGCAACAATGTTTGACATCTAAAAGCAATACCTATTAAAGTGTAAGTTCACATGCAAGCATCCAGGAAAAACTCAAAGTTGTTTGCTATCAATTCACATTGCTACTTTTAGATAAAAGGTAAAATATCTAAAACAGGGGGGCGGGGCCTGACACTCACGATGGCCAGACGCATATTCTGTTAGCTCAGGCTATACAAGCTTCATATACTGACTAAATCACCCTTTAGCGATGCAGACAAACCTTACTTTCAGCGGCTGACCGTCATTCACTGAGCCTGCAACGTCCTTTGTCCAGATCAACTCAGTCAGACAAGCACTTACCTAATGCTGGGTCTGCGGCCTTATGTGCCCGGCGACCGGGGGAAACATGGCCAATCTCCCAGTCCAGTGAGCACAACAGGCTGAAGCCTATCTACAGCCCCGTCACCCCTAACCTCTGGACCGGTGGGGGATATCCTGGTTCCCACTGGAGTGCAGGTCAGCTCACCGTTAGTAACAGATGGGCCCACAACACAGAATACCTGCCTTGTGTGTCCCAAGATGGTCACTGAAGGAGGACATTGTGAACAGCCTGCACTGCCTAAACCCGTGACGCTATTGAGCTACCTTCACAGAGCAGCAATATCATGGCATCACTGGAGACTGTGTTTGCCCATTTCTGGGCAAGCTTGGAAGAACGCCAGACAGCATCTCACCCTCCACCTACAGGGAGCAATCAGAGAAGTAGAGTTGTAAAAACAGGATTGCAACCTACTCAACTCGGCTGCCCACCCAGACTGAGGGCCACAGGGGCATTATAATTCAATGTCCCAGCGATGCCGACCACGCCAATGAAGAACCAGAGGCCGAATCAGGCCCCGGATCATCCAGATCTTCCATTGCCCCTCTCAGGGGAAGGACTTGGACTTGCAAAGTCCCCGAGTCCAGGGCTCAGCAGTGATTGTCCTTGCACAGGCCTGGGATGGGATGGTGGCACCCACATGACATACTTACTCTGTCACTCCCAGCAGACACTACCTGCACACTGTGAGCATACCTGCATCAGGAGTCAGCTGAATCGTGGAGCACTTCTTGTGGCAGCCTATGTGATGTCTTATTTTAAGCTTTATTTTCCTGTGCTTTGTTTTGTGCCTTTATTTCTTTGTCACTTTCTACCTGAGTTACTGTGCACCACAATAATCTCGACCCAGTGGGATATTAATGCACTGTCTTACTCACTGCATGCTACTTCACAGTGTGGAGTATCTCTTAGCTGGCAGCAGGATCATACCCTCAATACTCTTTATTTTTCATTAATGCTAGTGAGTTAAGCTTATACAGTTTACCTTTGCATAGTTAAGCATGTTTCACTAATTATCTAATCTAGGTGGAATGGATGATTCTCTAGCCAGAACTAGCTACTAATTTACTATCCACCATGTAACTTTTAATAGGCGTCAAGCTCACTATCTTTAACTGATAACACTGTTCTACTGTAAGATTTGATGTGTCAGTTTAACCTGTAATAACTTTAAAATAAAGGCAGTTCTGTCGTGGGGTTTATGTCAATGTGCATATTACTGCAATTTTGATGTGTGACCACTTACTATATCTCCCTCTTTATTTTCTGTACCCAAACTACCTATGCCTTAATAAAAGAAGGATTTACAAAAAATAAATTTAAAAAAAATATCTGAAACAAATTGGGAATTTTCTGAATCCTTGAAAACTGAGATTAATTTTTTTTTTATTTTTTTTTAAGATTAACCTTGATGATTCTGAGTCTTTTTTTAATCTTGATTACTATAAAACTATGTAACTAAACCCTTAACATGGGGTTGGCGGCAGTTCTGCAACATGTCTTTGTTATACAAATGTAAATAAAAACACTCATATATAAGCCCTATACTCAAACTCTCACTATTTCCGAGAGGCAACAATGACTATAATATTCATCAGCCCATATACACAATTACAAATATATTATTTTTTTTTTGTGTAAATGTTGACTGATGAATACTATAGTGCTGCTACCAGGGTAGTGAGAGTTTGAGCACAGGGCTTATTGCTGTGTTTTGTTTGTCATTACTAACTAATAATGTTTAGCTAAAAGAAATGACCATTGCAATGCTGTGTTTTACAGTGATTTTTAACTAAAGCAGTCCTTCATAACTTTGCCAAATCTGCAGTGTGGGACAACTACTGATTGATTTAACCACTAAGCATATGCATTGTAAAAATATGAATCTCTAATTATGCAAATATTTTATTAAGAATTCCTCCATAAAATATATTATTTTATTCAACCATTCTAAAACTCTGATGTGGTGGCATGCATTATTTACCACTTCTTTCTCAAATCATGTATCAAATGCTAATTGTTATATGTATGACAGATACTGCAATTAATTGTAATTAAGGATTTTGCCACTAGACATGAGTGTGATCATTTCTTGGATTCCCTTTTTTACTTTACACCACAGAATATACCTCAACATTATCCTCTTAAAGGCTATCTTAAAGGATATGGCTTATCCAGTTACTGTTTTGGCCAACTATTAAAAGGGCAGTATAGTCGCTAAAACAATGTGCCCCTGAAGTCTCACTGCTCAATTCTCTTCCATTTTTGTAGTTCTGTTTTTGTAGTCCTTTACACACTTCCCTTTGCTGTGACTCACACAAAACCTGGCATGACAAAAAAGTTGTTTCATTTTCAAAATGTTAACTTGCTTTAGAAGTTTTTATTTCCTACTCTGTAGATAGTACTTTAATTACATGTGGGCACCAGTGCAGGGTCTAGAAGTCTATTAGTAGAGCAGGGGATAAGAAATTCTAAATTTAACAGAATATGCAATAAAGGAAGTCTACAAATTAGATCTCACTTTATAGGAAGTGCTTAGGAGGCTGTGTATTACTGTAGGTGAAAGTTTAGGATCCAGTGATCATCAGTCAGTGTGGTTTAATATAAGAACAGTGACTGAGTCACACCACACAAAAACAAAAGTTTTAGACTTTAGAAAAACAGACTTTTCCAAAATTAGAATATGTGTAAAGGAGTCATTATCAGACTGGAGCAATTTAAATGGAGTCCAAAAGAAATGGGATTATTTAAAAGTTGCACTACTGAAGGCAACAGAAAATTGCATTAGGCTTGTCAGTAAAAGCAAAAAATTCAAGAAACCACTGTGGTACTCCACAGATGTAGCCAAAATAGTAAAAAACAAAAAGTTAGCATTTAGTAATTATAAAAAAAACCAGAGTGAGGAAGACAGAATGACCTATAAGATTAGGCAGAAAGAGGCTAAGCAAGTTATAAGAGCTTCCAAATCACACACAGAAGAGAAAATAGCACAGTCAGTAAAAAAGGGGGACAAAACCTTTTTTAGATACATAAATGAGAAAAGAAAAGTAAAACAAGGATTAGTTAGATTAAAAACAAAAGAAGGAAGGTATGTAGATGAGGATAAAGGTCTAGCTGACTGCCTCAATTAATATTTTTGTTCGGTATTTACAGATGAAAATGAAGGAAAGGGACCTCAGTTAAGAAAAAGGATAAATAAGTCATTTATTACACGTGAGTTTACAGAGGAAGAGGTTCTATTTCAACTGTCAAAAGTAAAGACAAATAAGTCAATGGGACCTGATGGAATACACCCAAAGCTATTAAAAGAGCTTAGTGGTGTACTAGCAAAACCATTAACAGATTTATTTAACCAATCATTGATAACAGGAGTAGTCCCAGAAGATTGGAAGTTAGCGAATGTTGTGCCCATTCACAAGAAAGGTAATAGGGAGGAGTCGGGCAACTATAGGCCAGTAAGCCTAACTTCAGTAGTGGGGAAAGTGATGGAAACCATGTTAAAGGATAGGATTGTTGAACATCTAAAACACATGGATTTCAAGATCAGAGACAACATGGGTTTACTTCAGGGAGATCATGCCAAACTAATCTTATTGATTTTTTTGATTGGGTAACTAAAATTATAGATCAGGGTGGTGCAGTAGACATTGCTTACCTCGATTTCAGTAAGGCTTTTGACACTGTTGCACATAGAAGGCTTATCAACAAACTACAATCTTTGAGTTTGGATTCCAATATTGTTGAATGGGTAAGGCAGTGGCTGAGTGACAGGCAACAGAGGGTTGTAGTCAATGGAGTATATTCGAAGCTTGGGCTTGTCACCAGTGGGGTACCTCAGGGATCTGTACTTGGACCCATTCTCTTTAATATTTTTATTAGCGATATTGCAGAAGGTCTTGATGGTAAGGTGTGTCTTTTTGTGGATGATACTAAGATATGTAACAGGGTTGATGTTCCAGGAGGGATAAGCCAAATGGAAAATGATTTAGGCAAACTAGAAAAATGGTCAGAGTTGTGGCAACTGACATTTAATGTGGATAAGTGCAAGATAATGCATCTTGGACGTAAAAACCCAAGGGCAGAGTACAGAATATTTGATAGAGTCCTAACCTCAACATCTGAGGAAAGGGATTTAGGGGTGATTATTTCTGATGACTTAAAGGTAGGCAGACAATGTAATAGAGCAGCAGGAAATGCTAGCAGAATGCTTGGTTGTATAGGGAGAGGTATTAGCAGTAGAAAGAGGGAAGTGCTCATGCCATTGTACAGAACACTGGTGAGACCTCACTTGGAGTACTGTACACAGTACTGGAGACCCTATCTTCAGAAGGATATTGATACCTTAGAGAGAGTTCAAAGAAGGGCTACTAAACTGGTTCATGGATTGCAGGATAAAACTTACCAGGAAAGGTTAAAGGATCTTAACATGTATAGCATGGAGGAAAGACGAGACAGGGGGGATATGATAGAAACATTTAAATACATAAAGGGAATCAACACAGTAAAGGAGGAGACTATATTTAAAAGAAGAAAAACTACCACAACAAGAGGACATAATCTTAAATTAGAGGGACAAAGGTTTAAACATAATATCAGGAAGTATTACTTTACTGAGAGGGTAGTGGATGCATGGAATAGCCTTCCAGCTGAAGTGGTAGAGGTTAACACAGTAAAGGAGTTTAAGCATGCGTGGGATAGGCATAAGGCTATCCTAACTATAAGATAAGGCCAGGGACTAATGAAAGTATTTAGAAAACTGGGCAGACTAGATGGGCCGAATGGTTCTTATCTGCCGTCACATTCTATGTTTCTATGTTTCTATGTGTAAGTCACATGCAGGGCTGCCTAAACAAAGTGATTTCACTCCTAAATTGCAGAGAACTGAGCAGTGAGACTACAAGGGCAAGATCCATACACTACAACTGCTTCATTAAGATAAAGTTGTTTTGGTGCCTGTAGAGTTCCTTTAGGTTTAATCGGCACATATACATCAACAGTACCCAAATGTATGAGTTGTGTGCTCCCAATGCTTGGTTTCTGGGGAGAGGAGGGTGTCACGCAATGTAGCAAAGATGCTACGATAATCTATCTAATATCAGTGCTGTGGTTTATGCTCTGAACACAGAAGATGTGATAGCATAAACAATGTTTATAAAGAGCACATTGATTCATCCTGCATTTGAAATTTGGTTCTTGTTTTCCTGGAATAAAAATCAAATCATAGACATGAAATCCCTAGGTAAGTAATCTTATTTCTTCATATTGTTTCGTATGCAATATATTACAAGTGTGAAGCAGTCAAAATCAATATGAAAATTATGAAAGGAAAGTGAATATTGAAAGGGAAGTCTCACTTACAGCATTTTAACGATTGAATATGACTATAATGGCTGTTTATTTAAAGAAGAGATATATTTAATAAACATGTAACTACAGCCTTGTTATTCAAATGCCTGTTTGTGGAAACACAAAATACATCAGATACAATATATCGTATATTTTCAAGACTTTTAGGCTGACTTTGCAAATTATTTATGAAATAAATAACTGTTATATTTTCATTATTATATACTCTGTAAACATTGTTTCATTTAAGTTTTCAACACATGATTTTATTGTTTTTCATATATGGATGGAATCGCCCCTTTTCCCTATCATTGATGCCCCCTTGTTTTTTTGTTTTTTTTTGTGCAAAATATGTTAATTGCTTCTAATTATGTTTTAAAATACTATTTTGTTGTATCCTAAATAAAAATGTTTAATAAAAATAATTTTCAAATAATTATCATTATTATAATGAGACAAATAAGTTATTGGAAAATAAATTCTTTCACACAAAAATCCATCTTCATTAGCTGAACAGTGTAGAGGGAGTACGGTGTACGGGTATATTTATCCAACTGATCTAAGAGCATTTATAGCTTTTATTATAGAAGAGGAGTAACTCACGAATGTAATTTGATCTCTTCAAAAGAACTGCTTAGCCTATTGATATACTAGTTTCTTAAATAGGGACATCTATATGTATTTAATGAGCATAGCAATAATTCTACTGCCATATCAAAAGTACTACAAAAATAACAAACCACTAGCTTGCTTAGTTTGAAAAGAATATAGGGCAGTGGAGCATTTTAGAATGTTAGATTAAAGGACCACTCTAGTGCCAGGAAAACATACTCGCTTTCCTGGCACTAGAGTGCCCTGAGGGTGCCTCCACCCTCAGGGTCCCCCTCCCGCCCGGCTCTGGAAAGGGGAAAAGGTGTAAAATTTACCTTTTTCCAGCACTGGGCGGGGAGATCGCGCGCATTCAGCCGGTCGCATAGGAAAGCATTTACAATGCTTTCCTATGGACGCTTGCGTGCTCTCACTGTGATTTTCACAGTGAGAATCACGCAAGCGCCTCTAGCGGCTGTCAATGAGACAGCCACTAGAGGATTTGGGGGAAGGCTTAACCCATTAATAAACATAGCAGTTTCTCTGAAACTGCTATGTTTATTAAAAAAAATGGGTTAACCCTAGCTGGACCTGGCACCCAGACCACTTAATTAAGCTGAAGTGGTCTGGGTGCCTAGAGTGGTCCTTTAAGTAAAACTGAAGGTCAAGAGGGATTTTTTTTCCTAGTTTGTTGCAAAATTGGAAGTGCTTCAAACTGGGTTTTTCTTGCCTTCTTTTGGATCAACAGCAACAAACAAATGTGAGGAAGGCTGAAATTGATGGACACGTGTCTCTTTTCAGCCTATGTAAATATGTAACTATGTAGCTATATCTCTGTAAATAGATTTTAGTATATATTGACATTAATATATATTATAAAGAAGATATATATATATATATATATATATATATATATATATATATATATATATATATATATATAGAAAGACAGAAATCCCACTATGCAACAGAAATGTAATGCATAATATGATTTCTCCCACTGTGCAGTATGGGATGTGAAAACATGATCTGCTGTTAAAATAAAGGGGAGGTTCTCTATGTATATACATGAAAATCCATTGTTTTGTCTAAGTCAAAGGTTTAAAACTATTTAAATTGTATGGGGCTCTATAGCTAGTTTATGGTTGAGAGTGTATTCGATTTTGTATTGTGTGCTTTATGTGTGTACACATATGTTTGTTTGTATATCTGTATGATACTTGTCTGTTAGTCCACCACTATTGTACAGTGTTGGCACTTTATAAATAATAATAATAATAATAATAATAATAATAATAATATATATATATATATATACACACACACACTATTAAATATATATATATATATATATATATATATATATATATATATATATATTTATACTATTCCACTGTGACATTTCTTAAACTAGAAGAAATTGCCAGCAAGAAGCTACCTTTTTATTCTGACCTTCTTATAAAGAGAATGGAGCAGTGAAACCTTATGAAGCCAGTTTTATGCATGGGCGTTTGTATGCCATTCTGTGTAATATTGCTTTTTAAAAGATCAGCTTTTACTCCTGCATTCTGAACCAGATTCATAAATCTTTCAACAGAAAGAATCATGTTCAGTTGGATCTCTGTCATTCACAGACAAAAATAAAACTACAAGTGCTGCCATTTGAGAGGTTCTTTTTTTTATTTTAAGAGGCACCTGTACCAAAAGCATCAGCTGTTTTATATTCGTTTACACTCCATTATAGTTGAAGGGACACTATAGTCACCAAAACAATGTTAGCATAATGAAGCAGTTTTGCTGTATGGATTATGTCCTTGTAGTCTCACTGATCAATTCTCTGCCATTTAGGTGTTAAATCACTTTGTTTATGCATCCCTTGTCATGCCTCCCTGCATGTGACTTACACAACCATCCTAAACACTTCCTGTAAAAAGTAATCAAATGTTTATACTTCCTTTATTGCAAATTCTGTTAATAGCTTGCTACACCTTGCACTAGCCTCCTGTATGTAATTGAAGTTCAATTTACAGAACAGGAGATAAAAGCTTTTAAAATAAGTTATATGTGGTTGAAAATGAATCCATTGTGTTTTCATGCAGGGTGTGTGAGTCACAGCCAGGGAAAGTGTGGCTAGGGCTGCATAAACATATTACAAAAAGTGATTTAACTCCTAAATGGCAGAATTCAGCAGTGAGACTGCATTGGCCTGGTCTATACACTATAACTGCTTCATTAGGCTAAAAATGTTTTGGTGACTTGAAGTGTCCCCTTAATTTTATACTTTCTGTAAACACTGCTCAGCTAAACAAAGATTTTGCTTGAAAACCGATTATCTTGAACAAGAAAGTAGAGCTGCATATTTATCTCTTTTGTAGCTATTTGAAGATTTCCTTTAAATCATTGTTTCTCATACTGTGGTACATGTGCCTCAAACTAATTCTGACAAAGCCTGGAAGTACATCAGCATTTGTTTAATTATGCTTTTTATTTGGGATATATCTAAATATAGCCTATAAAATCTGCAGTTCTCTCATCTGCTGCCTTTGTAGGTCCTCCCCTTGTTCCCCAGTCCAGACTTTCTGTGGCTGTCCAATCACAGACTTCCCAATGCAGCTCAATGATAATTCTTTGTAAGTTAGGTGCTCTAGGCAATTGCTACCCCACTGAGTTAAACAACCAAGAAGTTTTAGTTTTGCCCCACTGAGTTAAATAACCAAGAAGTTTGAGTTTTGCCCCACTGAGTTAAATAACCAAGAAGTTTGAGTCCAGCCCCACTGAGTTAAGCAACCAGGAAGTCGCAAGGAGGGTTTGACAACCGGTTGTCAGCCAGGAGTGTGTAACAAGGTTAATTTACATTGAATTTCTATTTAGATTGGTGTATCTCTTCTGCAGAGTGAACCTGCCGGAATTTCAGTTCTGGCCTGAGGTTATGGATGAGACTAGTCTGATATGCCTTGGAATTAGTTCTCTCTGTAATGGCACAAGTGAGCAAAAACTATTTTGAGACCTGAGTGAGGATTTACCAAAGGGCAAGCTTTTGTTCCTTCTCAGAGCTCTCATATTCTCTGTTTTTGTTGTAATTTCTATTGAAATCTGAATTTTTTTTCAAAATAAAAAAAGGAAACACTCTTCCCACATAATGCATTTCAGCAAGATAAAGTGCTTTTGACATCTGGAGTATGCCTTTTGCAACAAAGATGATTGAGTAGGCAAACCGAACATTTAACCATGGCTTAATATGACAGGTTAATTTAGTTTTTAAATGTTTGCTTTTTTAAACATTTAAATTGTGTTCACAAAAATATGTATGGGGTAGGTAAGACAAAACACTCTTATAGGCACCTTTCAGTGACCCAGAGCAGAGCTGTTATTCCTATCTAATGCATTATCGAAGTCTCGGAACACAGGACAGATATATTCTGCATCCATAAATAATGTTTAGTAAGAGAACAGTTGAACTGTTTTCATATTTCACAACGTTCTGGCTGAAGTAGCTGACGTTGAAAAATCTATAAGTCATCCATGCTTCAATTTATGCTTCTCTGGCCTTAAATTTGAAATTCACTTTGGATTCTCATTTTATCGAATAGCCCTGTGCTATACACTCTTGCACTACACCTGTTTTAGTGATTTTAATTGACGTGAAGCTGTGTAACCCACTCAAACACAGTACAGTTTTACTGTTCTACTCATCTAGACCAAGCCCCCACATCGGAGCTGAAACAAATGTATTTTTCCCTTACACTATACATGCTGTTCTAAGCATAGATGTAAATTTATAATCACTTGGCTGTTTCTTTTTTAAGATAATGATTGCATGTTTTCTCAATGCATTATGCAATTATGTTGAAGTGTCATTTGCTCTTTTAACTAGACTTTACAATGAATCATAAAATCTATCACTTCAGTGAAACCGTAGTTATCTAACTAATTACTAGCATACTTGTTTAAAAACCTAATGCATGTATCAATTTTAAAATATTTCTATTATGTTATACAACAATAGAATAGCAGTTATATATATTACTTGGCTAGTTTGCCTGGATTAGGGGATACTGCTATTAATTTATATTCATGCTTACTTAATTAACCTTTCTACATAAAACAATTTAACACACTGTAAAGTTTTAAAAGTACACAGGAAGTAAGCAAATGTGATCTCATATCCGTACCGAGGTAAAATCTCTAATGGGAGTAGCTGGTTTATAAGTATTATTGTAAAGTGCTACGGAATCTGTTGGTGCTATATAAATGGCGATAATAATAATAAGTATGATGGTATGACTGGACAACAGCTCACAGATCTCAGCTCACAGCTATAGTAGGTTTGCTATATACTGAGGGACAAGGTGTAGATTAACAATAGTTAGTAAGTTTATTACTAAACATTTTGATTTATTTTCTGATACAGAAGGCTTCGTTTTTAATATTATAATATAGGTCATATGAAAAACAGGTACAAAGTACTAAAGGAACAATAACCATGAAAAAAAATAGAACATATGTCAGAATATCTCTTTTCAACAAAAGAACATCATTTTTGCTTTGATAAATATGTCAAATTTCCCCTGGTTTGTTTTTAAAGGAACACTATAGCATTAGGCATACAATCATGTCTAAAATGACATGGCCATTGCACCCAGACCACTTCATTGAGATGAAGTGGTCTAGGTGCCTTTCAGTGATTTTTTTTTTTAAAGATGAAAGGTTTACAGAATCTCATGAGACATATTATTCCCAAACATTTTGGGTGCCATGGTTGGTGATCACCACCCTTATCCAGCCTGATCCTTTTATAAATTGAATACAGATAATTACAGTGAAGATAAAACAAAATAGCATACCTATCCAGAAAGCAATAAAAAAAAAACACAAACATAAAAATGATTCTAGCCTTTATAACCTTGAAAGCTTTTTAATGTCTATATGATAATTTAGCGATTTCCTCTTGTGTTTATCAGTGCCTAAATAAACTCATTGTTTAGTGAATACATATATTTCAGGTAAAATGATCAAGAAAAAAAAAATCGAACTCTACTCCACCTCACTTTTCATGTATTAGATATTCAGATAGTGCTTGTCTCCCCACTCATTGTTATGCATGACAAGTTTCAGAACAGAGTGAACTGGAATAACAAGAACTGCATCTACAACAGCTGTGTGCAAAGGTTCAAAACACAAGTATGTGTGTATCGTGACTAATATTACTTGAACTCTTGATCTAGATTAGGTCTACAGTACATTTCGAGATGTGTAGCACTGCTTTGGGAACGCTAAAGCACACTAAAACTACAATCTAAATTTGATTTAAAAAAATATGAAAGTGACACTTGATTTTCATATTTATTATTATGCCATATGTATCACTATAAATGCAAATTAACGAAAACACAATGCATTAATGGAAGCACTTTGACATAATGTAGTTTCTTCTTTTTTTTATTCTATATATTAAGTTTCAGGTAATGAATGTAGAAACCACAGTTTACTTAACCCCTTAAGGACCAAACTTCTGGAATAAAAGGGAATCATGACAGGCACCAAGACCACTTCTGCCCATTGGAGTGGTCTGGGTGCCAACTCCCACTACCCTTAACCCTGCAACTGTAATTATTGCAGTTTTTTATACCTTGCATGGTTAACTCCTCCTCTAGTGGCTATCTATTAGACAGCCACTAGAGGGCACTTCCATGTCTATAGCACAAGTTTTCTGTGCTAGAGCGTCGCTGGACGTCCTCATGCTGTGTGAGCACCTCCAGTGTCGCTCAATTCCCCATAGGAAAGAATTGAAAAGCATTTTAAATGCTTTCCTATGAGGAGGTCTCCTTGGCTGGCGGGCGGGATCAGTCTCGCCCACCGGCTGACGTAAGGAAGGGGAGGAGCGGCAGCGACCCGAAAACCACCGCCGAGGGACATTGGCGGGGGTCTCAGGTAAGTGACTGAAGGGGTTTTCACCCCTTCAGCAACCGGGGATGGGTGGTGGGAGGGAGAGGGGACCTGCAGTGCCAGGAAAACTGACTGTTTTCCTGGCACTGGAGAGTCCCTTTAATAAATTTAGCATTAGTTTAAAAGTAGAGCTTCTTTACCTGTTAATCCATCAGTAAACCTATCTTTCAATCTAGCAATTATACAGTAATATAAAAATATTTCCTTATCTCACATTATAGGATCTTAATTATTGCAAGCAGTGTCTTTGGCCCATAAAATAAATAATGTACACACACAAATAAGAAGGCCCTCACAAGTAGAACTTCCAGAGGGCGAGATGCTGCATATATACTTCCCTTGCAGACACAACAGTATGATGGAATTTGCAGAAAAACAGAAATGTAGTCCAAGGCAGATTTATTGGAAAAGAAAAAACACAATGTATCAGCTTACATAGGAATCTCTATCAAACTTGATAAATTCTCACTTGTGAGCTGAAACATTGTGATATTTCTTCTCCAGTAAATCTGACTTGGACAACGTTCCTGACTTCATGCACAGTCCTTTCTATTGTTGTGTCATAAAATAAATAATGACTCAAAGGGACACTGTAGTCACTAAAACAACTTTAGCTTAAATAAGCAATTTTGTATTGTGTAGACCATGCCTCTTTTCAATTCATGCCATTTAGGCATTACATTTGTTTGGGTTCTGTTTATGCAGCCTTAGCCACACTTCCCCTGGCTGTGACTGACATATCCTTCATGAAAACAAACATGGTTTCATTTTTAATCAGATGTTAACTTACTCCAAATGTTTTATCTCCTGCTCTGTAAATGGAACATTAATCACACACAGAAGGCTCTTGAAAGGTCTAACAAGCTATTAATATAGCAGCAGATAAGAAATTCTAAATTAAACAAACTTTGCAATAAAGGAAGTATAAACATTAGATGACCTTTTGCACTAAGTGTATAGGAAGCCTGTGCAAGTCACATGCAGGGAGGTGTTACTAGAGCTGTATAAACAAGAGGATATAACTCCTAAATGGTAGAGAATTCAGCAGTTAGACAGGGGCATGATCTGTACACCAAAAAGGTTTCATTAAGCTAAAGTTGTTTTGGTGACTATAGTGTCTCTTTAAACTTTACTTTTAGGAACGGATGATAAAGGAATGGCTTAGTTAAAAGGATTATGTAAGATTACAGAGGGTGGTGCTATTTATTAAAACACTAGATTTTTGTGGCATACACTGACAATTCAAATTATATTTAAGACTAATTGCATCCAAAATAATTCCAACAATAACAGTATTTGTTTAAGAAGTAGAATAGTCCATAAACATGCAATAAACATTGCCTGTAAGGTACTGGCCATCTTTGTTTCATAGAATTGTAAATGCCAGGCAATAAAATGAAGGCATTACTTCATTATATTTGTGATTGCATACATGGATGGAACATATCAAAGAAAAAAAGAGTAAAAGAAAGTTGACTAACCTAACCCACCTGAGCTCGGCTCACACGGATCAATATCCTCATCATCTTCACTGGGGCACTCAGCGGAAGCAACCAAAATGTCATCTGTACTCTGCAAAACATAAATGATACAGTTATGATTTAATTGAGCCTATGTCATCATTATACAATCTAGTCATCATTGGTGAGATAATAATCTGATATCTATCTAACTATATATATATTTGTCTGTCTGTCTTTAGATGTGTCTGTCCATCTGTCCATCTAGTTACACATGGTCAGAGTAGACATAAAACAGCTTTATTAGGCCAGGAATATCCACGTGAACTCATAAATTATAGTAAATGAAATCAGTACACTGTACCAACTTATATTTTTTGACATGCATACAGTTCCTCATTAACACAGTACAGCAGAACCCACACAATAGGGTATGTTTTTATTAAACAACAGGAATTATTTCATTATGCCAGTATTGGCTCAATAATAAAGTTCAAATATTTTTATGTACATGTCTTTTGCTATGGAATGTGTAAAATTCTAGTCTCTTCTAACCAGATGCTGATCTCGAAATTCTCTAGAGACTAATGCCACATTCAATTTAATTATAATAAAGGGATAGGAACAGTGAGCTGGTTAGAGATGTAGGACTTAACTGTCTCAGTAATCGTGCTAATACTCTCCAGAGGACTGTCCTCTGTGATGATGAATGACATGTACAGATCAAAATTAATAGAAGCACTTCAATGTTAGCATTAGATTTATTTTTTTATCCATATCTCTTTTCAGGTAAACTCATTTACTTCATGTACTGCAAGGAGTCTGCTAATTTGCTATAGGAGCGAATACCAATAAACTGATACAAAAACTTCTAATGACAATTATTTTTTATATCTCTGCATCATGTTGCATTAAATAATTGCAGAAAAAACTAGTTTAAAAGAGCAACAAAAAAAAACAGTTTAAAAGAATAAAAACGGCAGTGTTATAATTCAGTTACGTATTTAATTTCACGTTATACTTAATAATCAAAACATTTCTAGCATACTTTATTCAAAGTGTAACTTCAAAAAAAATATAATAAATAATAAGCATATGATCAGAACAGTGCTAAAATAAATTAAAGTCACTGTACTTTGAAGTTGTATATCATGGTGTGTCTTTAAGTTGATAACATACGGTATTTGAAAGTATGTATAAGTATTTATTTAAATATGTATTTCTTCCAAAAATAGGTCACATCAGTATCTGCAAAAACAATGAGGACAACTTCCTGCAACCATGGGATGAGATGTATCGAAATGTGAAAAGATGAAATAGTAACAAGTTCATAAAATATTTTGGAGCTTTGGGGTATAGTACTGAACTCATCTGTTAGAAGGCATTGTTAATTTTCATGCAATATTGATGGCCTATTCTTGAAAACGCCATACCAAATGCTTGCGAAATACTTATGGATCTTGCTGCGTGCTTACTTTGAGATGCAAAGTAGCTTCATTTAAAAACAAGGCAGCAAGTGACAAGCATTGAAGTTCTTTCTTTATTACATTAGGTTAGATAAAAGATGACTATGGAAAAGAGCCATCCGTACTTGTTGAAGACTTCATTATTGGCTATTGTTAATTCTATGCAACAGCGACCCAAAGATTTTATATATATTTTTTTTTTATATTTTTGTCATTGATGATTAATTAATGGAAGTTGTTAATGTGAATATACTGTGGGATGAAGGCTTTCTCTAACACAAAATGGAGCAAATCATTTTATGAAGATCAGTAATACACATATCATACGTTAACGTGTCACAAATTGTATATGTCAGTCAGCCTCCAGCTATAAAATATTACTATTCAATATGCATCATACAAACATCTACTACATGGCGCAAAGCATGGATTTATTTTAAATGAATTAGTGTAGGAAATATTTATATTGAAAAGAAAAGAAAACAAAATAATTCAAATTAAATCATTTTTGTAATTAACATAAATTTTAATGTAAAATAAAAAAAAAATATAGGCAATACATATTTGTCAAAATACTGGAATATATAAATAAATTATAAATTATCAATAAATAATTTTACATTAATTATTGTGGGATATGTGAATATATGTATAATATTTATTTGCACTGATTAGCTAATAATCTATTTTATTTATTGAAAATGAGCCGTCGCGTCCCAGGATTTTTACATGTCCTCTATATTTAACAAAGATATATTTTTGAGATGTGAAAATTAAATATAGAAATCAACACCATTTCTCCTGCACTGCGTTTTCTTTGTCAATCTTTGCGATAAACTCTTTCGCATTTGCATTGCGTGCCCTAACTGTTAACAAACTAAATTGGATTGTGATGTTGTTATTCACTAAATTTCAACAGGATTAAATCTTAACACAAATTTTAAAGAAAACAGACCATTGCATAGACAAGGTTAACACAAATTACAGATGAGTTAAAGAAGGTGAAGCCAATAATCATTAATTAAGTATGATCAACCCGGGACAGATAAGGGGGTAACCCTTGGTACAATATAGAAATACAAATAAGAAGGTCTGTCCCTAGGTAGAAATTTAAAAAATATAAATTCTCACAACCCTTATGTGTGTTATTCATTTGTTTACATACTTGTAATAAAATTAGAATTTTTCCAATTTCTACCTAGGGACACACCTTCTTCTTTGTATTTCCAAATTACAGATGAGTTTTAATGTTTAATTATATGGTGTAATTTCAAGTAAAGTGATAGTTCCCCAGTAACATAATTTTGTTTCTCAACTTTGGGAAGTATGAAAGAAAGACAGATGTGGACATGACAAAGACGGGGATTTGACAGTGATTCACATTCCAACAATGGTGATGCACACATAGAGGCATTTATGAAAAGGAGGAAGTTGGTAAGTCAATAAAAGCTGCCCAGGCCCAGAAAACTGTGGTAGAGTTGGCCTACGATTCTACAGTGGCTTTGCACAACTGCAAATGTTAAATGAAGCCCCATCACTGTAGATATCTTATGGTATATCAAAGAAAATGGAGATATGTGAAAATAAATTAAAATGTAAACAGAGATATCCCTCATTGGGACCATCCCATCAGATCCTGGGCTGCTTGGAACCTTTAATTATTATGTAGACTTAATTATTCACTAACTAGTTCAAATAATCGAACTAGGCTATTTTCCATTTTGGAAAGATTATCCTAATATCTATTTTTTTCAACAACTCACACTGATGCACTGTAACTCAAGAAAAGTCCAAATAATACCCTAACTAAATAAATGTATAATCTACTCCACCAGGGTATATCATAATCGGTAGTTTACTATTTTATATCAGGGTACATATAGTATCTCTACTCTGTGCAATAAAATGTATCTAATATTCACTACATAATAAAATATGCCAAGTATTTTATTAAATACTTGAAAAACAAGCTGGCCTTGCAATAGTAAATTATATTACAACTGCTAATTAATAAAATAATATTTCTCAAGTTTTATATCATTTTGCAATTAACTATTTTATTAAATTTTGTATAGAAATACAAGTGATAAGAAGCAACATATCTCCTTTCTAGAGATATATACTTAATCTAGAATTTAAGAATAGATATGCTGCACAAATTGAACAATGTGTTGATAATGTAAGAGTTTAACATATTTAACAGATGAATCCTAATTTTATGTTCTATTTATGAATACTATAAATAACTATTCACACTGTACAAAGTCAACTGCTTAGCTTATTCGCTTTGGTGTTTGTTTTCTTAAATAAAAGGTGCTAAGGCACATTATTAACATACTGAATGCAAGGCATTTTAAGTTTAGACACAATTTAATTACTTTCTCGTTATTTGTTTATAGTTCAAATGTAGGAACTTATTTTTAAATAAGAGAAAATATTATAAATACAGGTTGACAAACATAGGCCTCAGTTTAGTATTGTTGGATAAGATTTTTAAATAATTTTATATTTTTGGATAAACAACTTTTGAAATTATTGTATTTAATATAAAATATCACTTTATATATTACAACATTTTTCACAATTTGACAAGTAACAGCTGACTGTTCTTACCCAAATGGTCAACATTTATCATTCAACATGACAACTATTTTATCATTCATTTAGATTCAATAGTATTACTTGTATGCCCAATTTTCATAGAATATAATGGTCTTCCACAATGTAGATTGTACGGCTTTACATCTATGTAAAAACCATAGATAGGAAAGAAGCCATTTACAAACAGCTTAAAAGTCTAATGCAGATTTTTAAAACTCCACCCCCATGGTGTTGCTGTACTCCCATGATTCTCTGATCATTTAGTACATGCAAAGAGTTCTGGGAGGGCCAACATTTGAGAAACCTAGCTAATGTTTTCAATGAAAAATTTTAACTTGTTACATTTGGTATCACATATTGCATACTACAAGATAACTCACATGGAGGCACTGTGAGTTTTAGCATGATACCATGAAAGATAAACATTACAATAATTGTGGTTTGGAATACATACCTAGTAGCAATCCTGGGTGGAAATGTGTATGTAATATGTTTTGCATGAATACTTTAGTTCCAAAAGGCATAGAGGAACCTAATCTGGACAATCTCCCATTCCACAATGCTTATTCTATGGTCATCTGTAAGACACTGTGAAATGTTGCATTGTGGAGGACAAAACCACTATACACGCCACAGCAGAACCCAGACCCAAACATTAGCTAGCTGATGGAGTTAATAGATATATGTTGCTGAAGATTTTTGTAGAGGTTATATTATATAACTTACCATAAATAAATGTGGCCTTATGTAGATTTAGGGATGGTAGGTCATCTTAGACTAAATGCAAATTGTTAAGAAAAAACTTTGTCACCATCAAGATTGTAAATGTACTATTTTATTTGTAAAGTTACATATTTCCAATCATGCTACTGTTTTTTGATATTAAAGGAACACTATAGCTATATGTTAAATAAAGCTATGCAATTTCACTGCTCAATTCACTGTCATTTAGGAGTTAAATCACTTTGTTTCTGTTTATGCAGCGCTAGCCACACCTCCCCTGGCTATGATTGACAGAGCCTGCATGAAAAAAAAAAACTGGTTTCACTTTCAAACAGATGTAATTTACCTTAAATAATTGTATCTCAATCTATAAATCGAACTTTAATCACATACAGGAGGCTCTTGCAGGGTCTAGCAAGGTATTAACATAGCATGGGATAAGAAAATCTTAATTAAACAGAACTTGCAATAAAGAAAGCCTAAATAGGGCTCTCTTTACAGGAAGTGTTTATGGAAGGCTGTGCAAGCCACATGCAGGGAGGTGTGACTAGGGTTCATAAACAAAGGGATTTAACTCCTAAATGGCAGAGGATTGAGCAGTGAGGCTGCAGGGGCATGTTCTATACACCAAAACTGCTTCATTAAGCTAAAGTTGTTCAGGTGACTATAGAGTCCCTTTAAATTGGCTGGGCAAAAAAAAAAAAGAGATAAGGTTCCGAAAGAGTCCAGTCAATGGGTATCTCCAGGATGGAAAAGGGAATGTAAAGGAAATATGGGAAAATAATGTGGGGAAAAAATAAAAATATTAAGTCATTATACTTTTGTCCCCCAGATGTGGCACATCCTACATTTGTCGTATATTTAAATAATTATTGAATGTTTGATTAAATTATTGTCCCTATATACACATTTTTCCAGTGCAATACTGATACAAAAAACAACCTCTTTCTGTATCCTTTGGATTTGTAGCACTGGTTCATTTAATATAATATTCTATTAGCCAGATGAATTCATGCTGTATAAATAAACTGAATCTAATATGGCTTAGTGAATCTAAGCAAGTATATCCATTTTTTATTTCATTTTCCCATGTTCAATGTTGCAAGAAGTTATCTATAGCTGCTGATTTAGAATAGAAACATAAGCAGTCTGCTGGCGTAGACACTACAATAGATCTAATTCTTTTTATATGCATTATGTCATGCTGGATAGGTACAGTTTAGAATGTTTGCACATAACCATAGCTTCAAATTGACAACTGGTAGTTAGGGAGATGATTTATGAAAGCATAGCACAGTGTAATTGCATACAAAAATATATATGATCACCGCAACTCTAAGAATCATGAGGGCAAAGATTTTCCACCTCAGTGATGTAATAATCATTTTCATGTTTAAAACAAGCAATAAAAATATCCATACACAGACTGATATATTTAGCAAATTTAGCCAAAGGGTCCTGAAGCCACCATCATAATATTCTTCAATACAAACTTCCGCAATGACATTTATGATCTGGTAGAATGTTTAATTAACTCACCCTTCATTTTTCTCGTTCTGCTTCATTCAAGTGTTACATTAACATAATTAGAAAGTAAAAATAATATCATGGATGGAAATTAAAATTCTGCCCTATCAACAAAAAAAAAGAGAATATGTTCCTTTTTCTTGTAAGTGTAAACTCATCATTATAATGAAATATAATGTTTTCCTTATTTTATAACGTTAGAAATCACTTTCTCCACCTACTTTCTTACAGATTTTGAGGTCAGCAACTAAAGAGGTCATCAGTTTAATGAAAGCTCAATGTTTACATATTTTACATGACATAGTGATGGGTATGTCTTCTACAATCTGAAGGTTTGCGATTAAATAATTATTAATTTAACAGATTCTACCACAGAAAATTGTATTTACAAGTTTTATACTTACATGACCAGGTTATTTTGTGTCTTAGACTTATGTGTATTTGACTCTTCTGATATTTTTTCTACTTTTTAGCAGATTGTTCTGTGCTTATTCTTCTATTTCTTCACACTGAGGTCTTTCAAAAAAAACCTCTAACCACAAGCCATTGAGGGGTGGTATCTATCTCAATACTGTATCATCTACATTCCTCTACATGATATTTACAACCAGTTGAAGCAGAATCAATTCCTCCAGGAAAATGTCTAGATTCACATGATGCAGAAAATGGATTTAAAGGACACATGTACATGTTTTTGTAGATAAGTCACAAGTATGGTATGACATGTCACAATTCGTACTTGCACATAGGAAACATAGACATGAATTTAAGATATAGGGACAAGTGTATATCACTCCATATCAGAAGTATACTAAGCTAGGGGAAATCTGCCTTTGGTGAAAGATAGCAAGGGATGCACAGAGGACCTCGTTCATACCAGAACAGGTACCTGCCGACTGACGTGTTGCTGATGGTGGGTTCCATGCACCAGGTGCCTGTCTTGCAGCTTTTTTGTATGTAGCTTCAGAGCAGGCAATTAAGGAGCTAATGGGATCTCTCTTTACTGATTTTCCAGCTCCCTCACACACCCTGTACTGATTACGTCACCCCAGCCCCGGCATTAGTGCAGAGATGGACCATCAGTGAACAGAGATCCCATCAGCAAACCACTGAACCTCACAGATGAAGTTCCACTCCCGCTTGTGTTGCTCTCGCTGAGAAAAGAAAGTGTGTTTGTGTGAATGTGTGTGTATGTATATGAGTCTGTGTGTGTGTATATGTATATAAATGTGTCTGTGTGCACGAGGATCTGGTTTTGTCAGGGTACCTGAAGCCTCTACCTCTGAGAGAGGTAGAGACTTAGAAGTTTATCCGTCCGGACGGCATGTCTCCTCGGTTCCTCGCGGTTCACCCGGTCTTGCAAACGCCGGCCGCGAGGGAGTCACTTCCTTTTATAGCAGGAGGCCCGGAGGCCGACGTCATGACGCCAACCCGGAACGCCCTGTCACTCAAATCTGTGGAGACGAATCAGGACTCGCCGGAGGCGTGTCTTCTCTCCCTAACCAGGATACTTAACAGTGGCTCTCTCATTTACTCATTGCCCTGTCGTGGTTCTAGTCTGCCTAGTCACACAGTGCTCTGTTATTCTCTTGTCTTTTGGTTCCGACCCGGCTTTGGTATTTACTCTCCTGTCTTTCTGTTATCCTTGACCCGGCTTGTCTCTCGCTTACCTGTCTTCTCGTTCCCTCGACCTCGGCTTGTCTCTGACCATTCTATACGTAGTTTTACGTTAAGTCCGGCCATTCTAAGGACCGGTATACGTATCTGCTACTCTTTGTACTCTGCGTGTTGGATCCCTGACCCGATCCTGACATTACGACAGGGCCATGGATCCGGCAGGTACAAATTGTCAGCTTGGTTCTCCTGATCCTAGGTTTGACGCCATGGATCATAGGATGGATCAGATGGCTCTAGCACTACAGGCGCTGCTATCACGTCCTTTTAATCCACCTGAGGAGATGCGTAATACGTCTGCTTCTTCTGTGGGTTCAGGGCTAGAGGTAGCTACTGTAGGTGCTTCTTCCCGAGTTACCCCACCTGTACGTTATGCTGGTTCTCCTGAGAGGTGTCGTGGGTTTTTGAACCAGATCAGTATCCATTTCGAGCTACAGCCCCGTTCCTACCCTACTGATAGGGCAAAAGTGGGATTTATTATTACCTTACTCATTGAGAAAGCTCTGAGATGGGCTAACCCGTTGTGGGAGAATGATAATCCATTAGTCTATAACTATAATGCCTTTGTAGCTGCTTTTAAAAGAACTTTTGATCCTCCTGGCAGGAAGGTCAATGCAGCCAGATTACTGTTGCGCCTTAGACAAGACAACCGAACACTTGTGGATTACGCACTAGAGTTCAGGTCTTTGGCGGCAGAGGTAAAATGGAATGAACAGGCCTATACAGACGTATTTTTAAATGGATTATCTGATGTAATACTTGACGAGGTAGCGACAAGAGAGCTTCCCGAGAACTTGGAGGACTTAATTTCCTTTATCTCTCGTATTGACGAACGTCTAAGGGAGAGGCAGAATACTCGAGATAGAACCGGTAGATCTTCCTTTAGACTAGCACCATCATTTCAAATTTCTGAAACCAAAACTCCACAGTTTTCAGAACCTATGCAGTTAGGCCTTACTCGTCTGTCAGAGGAGGAGAGACAGTACAGGAGAAGGGAGGGACTGTGTATGTATTGTGGAGCCAGAGGTCATGTACGTTTGAGCTGTCCCAGTCGTCCGGGAAACGCTCGCACCTAAGTTTCTCTAGAGGACAGACCTTGGGTGTTTCGATTTTGTCCTCTATTCATAACTACAAAGAACATAGACTCCTATTACCGGTCTCTTTAACTTGGGAGAAGGGAACCTTAGAGACTATGGCATTGATAGACTCCGGCGCTGCTGAGAGTTTTATGGACCAAAAGTTTCTCACCAAACACACTATCCCATCCCAGTTAAGGAGGACACCCTTGGCTGTTGAAGCCATTGATGGTAGACCTTTAGTTGAGCCTGTGATTTTCCGGGAGACCACACCTCTTAACTTAACTACTGGTATTCTACACAAGGAGGAAATATCCCTACTACTCATTTCATCTCCTTCGGTTCCCATAGTCCTGGGATACTCCTGGCTTAAGAAACATAACCCCGTTATAGATTGGAGATCAGGGGAAATAGTTTAGTGGGGTCAGGATTGTCAAGAGAATTGTTTAAAGAAAGTGTCACCTCTCTGTAGTGTCAACGCACTTAATAACGCTACCGACTCTACCAAAGTACAGATACCGTCCTTGTATCAAGATTTAAAGGCAGTATTTGACAAAGGAAAGGCTGATACCTTACCACCACATAGGCCTTTTGATTGCAAAATTAATTTACTTTCTGGTACTATGCCTCCCAGGGGTCATGTATACCCTTTGTCTACGAATGAGAACTTAGTTCTAGAGGAGTATATTCGTGAAAACCTAGACAAGGGGTTCATTAGGAGATCCTCCTCCCCTGCTGGGGCTGGATTTTTTTTTGTTAAAAAGAAGGATGGTTCTTTAAGACCCTGCATTGACTACCGAGGTCTTAACAAGATAACCATTAGAAATGCATATCCGATTCCCTTGATCACCGAGCTTTTTGATCGATTAAAAAGTTCTAAGATTTTCACTAAGTTAGACCTTAGAGGTGCTTATAATTTGGTGAGAATTCACGACGGAGACGAGTGGAAAACTGCGTTCAATACTCGATATGGGCACTATGAGTATACTGTAATGCCTTTTGGTCTCTGCAATGCCCCGGCGGTATTTCAGGATCTTATTAATGAGGTTCTCAGGGAGTTTCAAGATGACTGTGTGATTGTATACCTTGATGATATACTTATACATTCCAGGGATATTGAAACTCACCACGGACAAGTCAGAAGGGTTTTACACAAACTTCTTCAGCATGGCTTATACTGCAAATTAGAGAAATGCAGCTTTGACCAGTCCCAAACTACCTTTCTCGGTTACGTGATTTCTGGAGAGGGGTTTGAAATGGATCCGGAGAAGCTCCAATCCATATTAGATTGGCCTTTACCTAAGGGTCTCAAGGCTATCCAGAGATTTATTGGTTTCTCCAATTACTACAGACGTTTCATTAAGGGATACGCCTCTATCATTGCTCCCATCACCAATATGACCAAACAAGGGGCTGATACTAGGAATTGGTCTACTGAAGCACTTCTGGCTTTTAAGACACTCAAGGAGCTGTTTGCTTCCGCACCAATTTTAGTTCACCCTGATACTACACTACCTTTCCTACTCGAAGTTGACGCTTCTGAGACAGGTATAGGTGCCGTTCTGTCCCAAAGGTTGGGTGTAGATAAACCATTACATCCTTGTGGATACTTTTCCAAAAAATTGTCAGGTACTGAAAGCAGATATGACATTGGTGACAGGGAACTCCTAGCGGTTATCATGGCCTTAAAGGAGTGGAGACATTTATTGGAGGGGACTTTGCATCCTGTTACTATTTTGACAGATCATAAAAACTTATCCTATATTGGAGAAGCTAAACGACTATCATCTAGACAGGCTCGTTGGTCCATATTCCTCACTCACTTCAACTACATACTCACATATAGGCCAGGTTCTAAGAATTCTAAAGCCGATGCCTTGTCTCGCCAATATGAACCTGTTGCCATATCTGAGCCGGTTTTGTCCTCTATAGTACCCAAGTGTAACATTATCGCTAACACTACTCTCAAAATCCACTCTCCGCTGCTTGATCAGATAAGGAGCTTGCAGCATCTGGCACCTAGACTGACTCCTGCTTCCAGATATTTCGTTCCTCCTGAACTCCAACTGGAGCTCTTACAGTGTCTTCACGAGAGTAAGGTGGCTGGTCATCCGGGTGTTCGCAAGACGTATTCTTTGATCTCCAAAGATTTCTGGTGGCCTTCGTTACGGAGGGATATTAAGGATTTTATCGGAGTCTGTGAGGTCTGTACTAAAACTAAACTACCGCATTCGCTTCCTTGTGGCCTTCTACAACCTCTGGAAATTCCTGACAAACCTTGGTCCTGTGTGGCAATGGACTTTATTGTGGATTTGCCTGTTTCTAAAAGGCACACTGTTATCCTCACCGTAGTTGATAGGTTTACCAAGATGGCACATTTCGTACCTTTACCTAAACTTCCGACTTCTCCTGAATTGGCGGAGATATTTGCTAAAGAGATTTGTCGCTTGCATGGGATTCCTTCGGAGATTACTTCTGATAGAGGCTCCCAATTTGTTTCACGTTTCTGGAGATCATTCTGTTCTCAATTAGGCATCAAATTGAATTTTTCTTCCGCCTATCATCCTCAGTCTAACGGAGCTGCCGAACGAACCAACCAGAAGATTGAGCAATACTTACGTTGTTTTGTTTCCGAACACCAGGACGATTGGGTCGGTTTGATTCCTTGGGCGGAGTTTGCGCACAACAATCTTGTTTGTGACTCTACGCATTCAAGCCCCTTCTTCATGAACTATGGCTTTCATCCATCTATTCTTCCCTCGGTTTCTCCTTCCCAAGGAGTGCCGTCGGTTGATGTCCATGTTGCCAATTTGAGGAAGTTGTGGGATCAGACAAATTCTTCTACACAATTCTATGCTGGTTAAGAAACATGCTGACAAACGTAGAAGGGCGGCTCCGAATTTTGTTCCAGGCGATAGAGTTTGGTTGAGTACTAGGAATATTCGCCTTAAAGTTCCTTCCATGAAATTCGCTCCTCGTTATATTGGTCCCTACAGGATCTTGACTCGAATTAACCCAGTGGCGTATCGTCTAGCTCTCCCAGCTACTTTACGCATCCCGAACTCCTTTCACGTGTCATTGCTGAAACCTCTAATCTGTAACAGATTCTCCTCCACAATCGCCCCTCCTCGTCCTGTTCAGGTGGAGGGTCAGGAGGAGTATGAGGTTAACTCCATTATTGATTCTCGTGTCTCCCGGGGGAGAGTACAATATTTGGTTGACTGGAAGGGTTATGGTCCGGAGGAGAGGAGTTGGGTACCACAAGAGGATGTTCATGCTCCTCGCCTTCGCAGGGCATTTCACTCCCGCTTTCCATCTCGCCCCGGCTCCTTCCGCCCGGTGGGCGTATCTGAGAGGGGGGGTACTGTCAGGGTACCTGAAGCCTCTACCTCTGAGAGAGGTAGAGACTTAGAAGTTTATCCGTCCGGACGGCATGTCTCCTCGGTTCCTCGCGGTTCACCCGGTCTTGCAAACGCCGGCCGCGAGGGAGTCACTTCCTTTTATAGCAGGAGGCCCGGAGGCCGACGTCATGACGCCAACCCGGAACGCCCTGTCACTCAAATCTGTGGAGACGAATCAGGACTCGCCGGAGGCGTGTCTTCTCTCCCTAACCAGGATACTTAACAGTGGCTCTCTCATTTACTCATTGCCCTGTCGTGGTTCTAGTCTGCCTAGTCACACAGTGCTCTGTTATTCTCTTGTCTTTTGGTTCCGACCCGGCTTTGGTATTTACTCTCCTGTCTTTCTGTTATCCTTGACCCGGCTTGTCTCTCGCTTACCTGTCTTCTCGTTCCCTCGACCTCGGCTTGTCTCTGACCATTCTATACGTAGTTTTACGTTAAGTCCGGCCATTCTAAGGACCGGTATACGTATCTGCTACTCTTTGTACTCTGCGTGTTGGATCCCTGACCCGATCCTGACAGGTTTTCACTTAGGAGTGCTCTCTGGAAATCCTCTGGAAATTACCCCATTGAAAAACATATTGAAAAATCTGTTACTTATGGTAAATATTTTCAAGTGATGTTTTCATTGTCTTATAAAATTATATATAAGTTTTAGCAAATTATATCACAGTCCAGTTCAGTCTGGGCAAAGCCAAGACACATATTGCAAAAAAGGAGAAGACATGGAAATATTGGTCAATTTCTCTTCTTCTGTGTACACTTTCTCTATGCTGACTTCTGGCACAAATGACAGAGCTGACTGATAGGGCTTTAAGATGAAAGCATTCAGTTATGTGTGAAATTCAATGTTTATTTTTCACAAATTTAATATTAAAAATTCTGGGAAGTCATAGCTCGCCTTTTGGACTACTTATGAACAAAGGTATTCACCAAATAATATTAATAATGCTTATAAGGATATAAGCAAAAACCAAAAGTCATCTATGATTTTGTTTTATGAAATATTATAATGATAATATTAAGATATGTTAAGATATAAAAATATCCATTTTATTCTAAAATGGTTACATCTGCACAGCTCATTAATATTTGACAGCCCAAGTGGCCATTATTGGTCTGTTGATAAACTAGACATTCAGTGTTTGCAGATATTAACATTCTAATTGGTGTTGTATTTCTAAACTAGTCATGTTGCATGCTCGCTAAGTTTGAAACAAAATCCTCATCTGTTTTGTCCTAATATTTGAGAGTTGGTTGTCCATGTACCAGAACTCACTGTTTATCAAACAGATCACAAAATTAAAACATGCGAAAATGCACAAAAAAAGAACATTGTTATGCTTTGCTTTGAAACACTTTCATCACTAGTATATAATTAACACCTATTGAGTCATGTTTTCCGCTTGCTTGTTTTAGCTTTGGTTACCTTACTAAGTTACAAACATCTTTTAATTTGGATAATGCATAGTTAATGGGCTTTCAGTCCAGGCCAGGTTCCCAGGAGAGAATCACCTTTAGGTCTGGTTAGGAAATTACTCCCAAACAGCACACTATATGTTATCTGCTTTTTCAGTGATCCACACCTCAAACATATTACTAATAGGATGCCGCTCACTCAATTATCTTTGCTCCTCACTGAATTTATGTTAGTTGTCACAACAATATACATTAACAGATAGACTGATAAACTGTCCTTAATATCACATTGGTGCAACACGAATGCTGCTTTTTTTTTCCCATAAAAAAATCTGCATATGTCTAAAACTCCCCTTTCAACATGTGTTTCTAGCGGAATACAGATTGCTTAATACATTTACAATGCTATAGTGTTTGTCTGAGCAGTAATGTCATGAGCACTGTCAATTAAGTCATTGGATTTACTCATGAAAGTACTGTACATGCCTAACTGATTTGTAAATGTAGCAATTTAGCCAAATTCCATTGGTGCAAGTGCAGTATTTCTTTAAGCGCTTCCTGATTGTTGCATCATCAGACATTTTCCAGGCTGCATCAAAACAACATGGAGTCTACATATTCAAATTTGCACTGAAAGGATGACTGAAGACATTGTGTAAATAATGCAAAGAGTTGGAATCATATCATTTAGAACATGATGTATACTTGTGATCTCATCAATTACATGTAAATATTGACACTAACTGACTCTCGTTTATACACACAGCAATTCCTGTGCAGAAAAATCAATGCATTCCCTTTAACTATGTTTTGTACGTGTTATCACAATTGCAATCCTTTTTTTTTTTCTTTCTCCTCTTAAAAGGGCTAAATAAAACAAACAATGTAAATGACTTAATTATATTTATTTCAATACAGCAAACTTTTGAGATTACATTGTAAGCTTAACCCCTTAAGGACCAAACTTCTGGAATAAAAGGGAATCATGACATGTCACACATGTCATGTGTCCTTAAGGGGTTAAAATGCCAATTGGATTGATGTAATAGCCTCTCTACATTTAAAATAAAATGGCTTAGTTTAACATAAAAATAAGTTTATGCCCTTAAAGGCTAAATCCATCATGCACTTTTATGTCATAGAGTAAATCTCCATTTTAATTCTTCATTAATCTAAAAATACCAATTATTCCATCCTTTTTATATTTATTATATAAAGTGGTGGATGATTCCGAAGCAAGACTCCAATTCAACTTTATTATCACTGTACAATGTACATACAAGGACAATGAAACACAGCTGTTTTTTTGATAAGAAATACAGTAGCAATTGATAAAAAATACAATATAAAAAACATACTCTCAGTTTAACCCCTTAAGGACCAAACTTCTGGAATAAAAGGGAATCATGACATGTCACACATGTCATGTGTCCTTAAGGGGTTAAGCTTTAGCAGTTCTTACCTAATACCATAGTACCTCTAGTACCTAAGAGATACAATCCCTTCTTCATTAGTAGAAAAAAATGTAATAGCCTAATAATACATATATACATTACACAATAGTGCCACCAATGTTATACAAATTCAACAATAAAGTCTATAGCCTCCAATCCAAGTAAATATATCCCATAAAAACTACTCTACCGTGTGCATTAAATTATGTCACTCATATAGGCACACAGATCTGATAAAGAAAGGCAAAAATATTTTTTCCTACATTTACCAGTAATCTATCAACACAACATTTATCAAATGTATCTCATCTCATATCATTGGAGAACATCGCCATTCTCCTGATTCCACAATAATTCCACAATGTGTCCTCAAACTGAGAAACCTAAGAAACCTTTGGTATTAATTATGATATTATTATTAATCTACTAGATTAATAAGCAGATCAGTAATAATATATTGTGTTGTGGAATATATCTATAGCTGTGATCACTTGGGGATGGGGGTGTGATATTAAGCCTTAAAGGTTTTACTTGAAATACCAGATATTTGGTTGAAGCAGAAAATTAGCAATGATGCATAATCTAAATTAATTTAATTATGTTAATCTCCTGAATCTCTGATCAAAAATATCTAGATTTATATCTGATAATATTAAAACTTAGGTGCAGATTTATGATGCAAATTAACTAACTTGTTATACTTGTCCAGATGATGTAAATTTGAATTAATAGGTGATAATGTAATAAGCTTGCTTTGGTGACACACATTAGACATATTTATGCTCAGTAATATTTTTCCACCCAGAATTGCGCATATTGGTTATAAACTCAAGACAACTTTATCTTTACTGGATAGACACCAAAACGCTATTTTTCCCCCCATATAAAATACCAAGGGTTTATTAACTGAAACAAGAATCATGTAGAATTGTAGAGAACATTGAAAACTCTAGTCTGTACTAAAGCCAGAAAAACAAAGATGATATTTCTTTTATATTCTTAATTTCCAGAAATTTGCCACGACTATTATTTTAATGAAAAACTTCTCATGAAAAAAGATAATTAAATTCCCTGACATTTCTGTATCCATGTAATATAAGTGAATAGTCTAATTTACTTTGATACTGACTTCAAAACATATAAATATTACATAATCTATATGTTTTCCATGGGAATTAACCAAAGTATTCTACTACTGACAGGTAGCAGTGGACACTTGTTTCACTTTACTCCTTTTTTATTATGATCCTATTATCTTCCTCTGAGAAACAGTCAAATTACCAAATGATGCCAGCACTTTCAACATGCACATATTTAAATCCCACAGTAATTCTGTTCTCTGGATTTTTTATGTAAAACAGGGTCATCAAAACAATAATAAAAACCTGAGCTCCCTGTTCAATGGAGGGTTTAATTGGCCTAATTTAAATCAAAAATTATAAGGGCAGGAACCAATATTACTCAAACAACCATTTTCTGCATCTCTTACATATTTAATGCTCATCATAACATGTTTTGTGCCAGGAAGTCTAGAGAATGTCTATTATTGTGGTCAGGTTGATATAACCATGATATTAAATTTTGGCTTGTATTATAGTCTGTAATTCTAGGTTATCGATGGCCACAAAATTCATTCAAATGTAACAGTGTTGGTTTCTAATGTCCACATATCAATTATTCTATGCACGCTACTAGTTTGTCCTGGGCAGTAATAAACATGCATTGTCTCATTGTATATAAATAAAGTGGAGGATAGTTTGGGGAAAAATTGTATTAAAATTGTTTTATGAACGTTGTACAAAACCCGTTAAATAAATAAACACCATATTGTACAATGTTACAGTGCAAGTGTTCTTCCATTGGTAATGTCAACTGTGCCCAAAATAGTTTAATATTGATACAGAAAATATCAATCTTCCCTTCTTTTTATTTAAGTGGACCTTTATGTTTCAATAATTAACAGAGCTTCAAAATGTATCTATATGGTGTGTTAATGGGGTGTTAAATACAATTTTGTATACCCTTTCGGACTCTTAAGATCATCATTAGTCAAACATTTTTGTTGTTGTTATCTCCCTGAGATTTCCTCAGTCCTGAATTGGTTAATAAATGGACCTGTTATTTTATAAGAACTGCTACTTCCTGCATCATGGGGAGCTAGAGATTTAGCTGGAGGGCTTCCTGACCCTGCTGTCACTAACAGAAGACACCATAGAGAAGAATCACAGAATTGTTTGATGCATTATCAAATCTGACAGTGTATCTCTATGGTCCTTTTAAGTAGTGAAAGGCATCAGTATCAGCATTTATTCAGCTTTCAGTGATATGGATTTTTTGTAAGCAGTTTTCTATTTCTGCAGTATGCATAATATCAATGGGTGGTGGCTTGGACACAGTAGCATCCTCACCAAATCTCGTAACAAATGAATGACATAAAAAAAGTATACTGGAGCCTCAAGACAGGGATAATCTAATAAATTCTAAAATGTGGAAAAAAATGTCGCTAATAATGAAAAATTCCAAAAATGTATATGGAGATAAATGCTAATTTTACATTTAAAAAAAACCTCACAAACTATTTTATGAATTATATAATATAATTTATAATGAAATACCTTTTTCCAATGAAAGATGCTTAGGGAAAAAATATTTAGAATATTTTCTAGATGCCATTAAAGAGGAGCCGAACTGAAAACAGCAGAGGAGGTAAGTAAATGTGCCACCAGTTGCACTTTTACATTTTGTTGATGGAGTCTTCCCTTTAAACATTTGGTGTGCTCATACAAAAATACTGTATAAGAATGTGTGCTTAGCATACAGATTAAACTAATTCACATTGGTTGTACTAAAATTTCAGATGCAACAGTTCTTCTACAATGATCAATTGCTAGACCTGCAATTTATTTTACAGACTAAAACCGTGTATTCTTATAGGATTACCGACAAAACCTGGACTTGAGGATTGACAACGCAAAAGTAGGCAAGATAATGTAGTAAGAATATTCACTAAAACAATTTTTGGAACTGACTAATGAGTTTAAAATTCTCCAACAGCTGTATATTCAGCTCCAGCTCAACTATTTTAACCTAAAATTTCTTGTTTAATTCCCAACAGTTCCCAGTTATTGACTGTAGGGAACTAAAACTAGGCGAGATGTGCATACAGTGTGCATAAAGTGTAGTTGAAGAATGTTTCTAAAATCAATAATCTTTGCCTAAATATTGCAATAAATATTGCAATTCATTACTATTTAATGTTTATAAAGTGAATTAATAAACTTATTTGATTTTTTGACTAGTTTAGCCTATATTTTGAAATTATGCTTTTTGACTTTTCAATATCAACTTGCATGGTGTAAAATACGTAAACATACATATAAACATATCAAATATGTAAACATGCCTTACTTTATCAGAATGACAACATGATGGACTAATGCAAATATATATTTATATAAATACATATATTTTTCAGTGGCACTTCCTGTTGTGAATTCATGCAATATAGAACTTTTCAATCTGAAATCTACTGGGATTTGCCATTTGAATACTAATAAGCTGAGTTATTCTTCCGTAATGAAAATGGAAAGGACGCTTTCCTTTCTGTCTAATTAATACAAGCAGTGACAAACACATTTTAACAGTAGTTTGAAATAAAGTGTATGAATTCCCTATAGAAACTGTAAGAGGCACTCAGACAGCTGATAAAAAACAAAACTAAAAAGCAAAATAATAACAAAAAATACCCTGCAAGTATCTTTCTCCACAGTCTCTATCTTTCAAAATCTAACTAATTTATTTTTGATGTTTCTAAGATAATATGACTGTCTTCTAGGTAGCAAAGACACATTACTGTGTGGGTGTCAAATTATAAGAAATAACAGACATGATACAGCAATGAGCAAATACTCTCTCATTCCTTGTTATTTTTCATATAGTCTTCATTAGCATGTCCTGTAAAGAAAGGAATGAAGAAAGGAAGAAAATTTAAAGAAAAAGGAAGGAATGAAGGAAGGAAGGAAGGAAGGACGGAAGTAGGGAAAGAAAGACAGACATGGTTGATTAAACCTTTTTTTTTTACTTGTGCATTTTAATAAAAAAAATATGACAATTTTTAAAAAAAAAATGCTTCCACTTCAATAACTCTGTAAGCCTAGTGCTGCGTATAATGTATATATGGAAAAATGAAATAATCACTTTGGGTATTCATTAAAAAAATCCTAAACTATACTTGAGGTAATATGACATTTACATTCTGCAGTGTCCCTCATCCGCCTGTACTCAGCTAAGCACAGCACAAACTGCCATGATTGGATATCTGAGTTAATCTACTCAACTGAGACTTCGTAGATGAAATCACATTGGATTCATTATAGTCCTGACTTTGTAAAACTCATGTAAACTGAAACAGATTGAGAATTCTCACACTACTTTCATCTGAGACCCCAATACAATCAGTGCTGAGCTGACTACAGACATGAGGAAATTAAAACTGATTCACAGTTTGTGAAATTCACTAAGCACTTCCAGCAAAAAATCCAATGAAATAAATGAAAAATAAAAACTAACTGATACATTGAAATTCTACTTTGTATTTTCAGGGAAACCATAAATCAGAAGGTTCACTAACTTTGTAACTGTGGCAAACCTATTACAGAATTAGAAAATTAGAGACTTATATAGAAGACATTGCAAAAGTGCTGAACCTTAGATATATTTGGGTGTTTTGACATAGAAAATTGATCATCTCCATGTTAATCTGTCATTCAGAAAATAATTTAGTAAATAAACCCCCCAGTGCACTTATATTATATATTAGTGCTTTTTGTGAATATATATATATATATATATATATATATATATATATATATATATATATATATATATATATATATATATATATATATATAGTCAACACATTGTTAAACACTGATCTGCACACCAGTCAAGTCATAAGACTTGCTTTTTCCACAGAAATCTCACATTTGCAGTGCTGTTAATACTGCAAGGGATTTTGGGTGGGCACATGCAAATGAGTTCAATAGAAGAAGCACCCTTTTGTCTCATTATTCCACTTTCAACTTGGATTCCCTGGAGTTTATGTCTACTATTGGCTACTGAAAGCCAATAGCAAGCCAGTAACCAATCGCATGCTGATGAGTTGCATGAACAACAAAATGACCAGCCATGAGTGGCTTTGCACCTCTTCCAAAGTTGTGTTTCAAAGCTGTTGTATACAGCAGACAAACACAGCAAGAATCCCTTGCAGTAGTAACAGCACTGCAAATGTCAGATTTCTGTGGGAAAAGCAAGTCTCATGGCTTGACTGGTGTGTGCAGATCGGTGTTAAACAATTTATTGACTATCCATTCACTTCAGGTTGAAGGGATTTTCAATGTTTTTTTGTTTTTTTTAAATCATATCTTTAGATGCTGCTTGATCCCAATTCTCACAAAGAATAGTTGTATCGAAACTAATGCAGTATGGATGGTTTTAAAGTACTGATATTGTCAAATTAATGACCAATAATATTATGTTGTTAAAAGCTAAATACGTAACTTCAAAAACATTCAACATTCTGTAAAAATATAATTTCTCAACTAAAATTAAATGCATTCTCTTTACCAGTAAGGCATTTATAAAATGCTTTAAGTTAGGTGCATTGTAACAGTGCAGCCACAATTCTACTAGTACTGTAATTATGATACAATGTAGCAAGATACATTGGACATAATAAACCTTATTACACATCACTAGAAATCACATTGTGGAGGTGCAAGATTTACCTAATTAGTATCCTGGACAGCAGCGACTTCCCACTATCATCTCTGAGATAATAAACAGTGCTGCTGGTGGAATGTGTTATGTAGTTAGTGAAACATGTTCAGTCCATCTGCCAGGTAATGAATTCTGGTGAATGTGAGATGTTTGGGAAGGAGCACTCTTTGAATTAACATAGTGATGGAGAGAGCACATAATGAATAGTACCAGTCCACGGTAGTCAAGTACACAAATAGAATCGAACAATAGGACATCTCAGAACCCTTTAACTGCTTCACTACCAGGTTATTTTTAACTAAAGATTCAGACTCTAGTATTGAATTTAGAGCTTTTTTGTTTAATCAATGACAGATAGCTACCTGTGGATTTGAGCTTGTTTGGTAGATGTGCTCACTGCTGTACTTATGGTATGGTCTACTGGAACTTCAGGGGTGCTTGACTGGTGGAAAAACTGTTACTAGCATTTCTTGTTTCAAATGTGGTTATGAAAGACTGCTACAAAGCCATTAGTACTGTAAATCCTTTCCTGATAGCATGTGAATGGTCTAGTTTTTATAGTACCAGAAGGGACAATGCTATCAAATAATGTCCTGGGTCAATGCATTATATGCCTACATAGACTGTTTTATAATTTTAATGACAAAAGTTAAAAGATCAATCAACAGGGATTGAACTGGGAAAGGTCACTGCTATGCAACGTGCCTCAACATTTTTGAACAACTATCTGTGTTTAGTTTTTATGCAAACAAATAAATATTTAGCAACTATATGTAGAATAAAAGGTCCATAAAGATAAAAATGGGATACAATGATGAATACATGTAGAATATTCAGCACAGAGATAAATTGCATATTCCTGTTGATTGCTTGACATGCAACATTTTGCTTTTTGTAAATATTGAATATTGACATGAATTGTACATTTGTGTCTGTCCGTTTTCTATCCTGTTTTAAAGTTCAAATTGTATTTAGCACTTGTTTTCTGGTATGTTCCCCCTTGCTTTGTTACCTTAAGTACTTTAAATACTACTGCCACTTCTGCTGGAAAACAATGTCATGTGCCCACTACAATTCAAACTACCATATTTTCATATTATTGTCTAGATTACAAAACCTAACTATAGTAACTGATTAGCAGTTCACCTATTGACATTTAAATAAAAATTTCTATTCAGTTACCGGAGCTTATCTACTGCAACAGAATCTAGCTGTAATATCTAAGCTTTCCTCTCTAATTTTGGATAATGATATTCGACTCAGAATCATTCTTTCTTTGACATATACTAGAATCAAGAAACAACCAAAGCCACAATTGCTCTTTAGAATATATGAGATGTTGGGGGGCGGGGCTTAGCGCCTAACGCGGTCGGACGCAACTGCCGAGAGCTCTGAGTACCGACCGCAATAAACAGTAAACCGTGGGATATCCCGCGGCCTACGGAGCACCGGACAGCACTCACCAGATCCAGGAGGGGATGAGCTACAAGCCCATGCCTTTTCTGTACCCAAAATCGAGCGGGAAATCTCGCTGCAAGTCCGGGACCTATCAGGGGTACAAGACCACGCGGTCAGCCGCACGGGACTTGGAGGCTGAACTGGAAGAACTCTACAGCTCCCCCTGGCTACCTGACTACACTGCACAATGCACAGACAACATGGGGTGCAGAACCCAGAAAGCTCAGGGTGGCCCCAGCAGGGACTCCCAAGATATAGGGGAGCTGCTACAACGCCCAATGGCACCCAAGATGGCGGCCCCACCAGACACGGGCGCGCAAAGAGCTAAACCTGCAGCCAATGCTCACATAACCGGTGACGCTGAAACCCCTACAACCTTCCTAGAGGCACTGTCGGAACAAGATCCACAGGCCCTCGCCACAAAACAAGACATCACCAACCTCTTAAGGGAACTGCAACAAATGTCGGCGGCCGACATAGACACAGTCCGCACCGATGTTAAGGCGGTGGAGGCTCGCACACAAGCCACAGAAAACACAGTTCTGGAGCTCCAACGAGAGGTACGAGACCTGCGAGACAAAATCAACATCCTACAGCACTCGCATACCTCCCTGACACAGCGGGTCGACATTTCCGAAGACCGCAATAGAGTCCCTAACATCAAGGTCCGAGGTGTCCCGGATTCAATCAGCCAGGCGGAACTGCCGCACTATATACGACGACAGGTAGAAATGATCCTTCCACACTCACAAGCTAAGAAATTCCAGCTCGACGGCTGCTACAGGATCAACAAATCCAGATAGGCCCCTAGTGAAGCCACGCACAACATAATAGTACGCTGCCACACCGTGTCAGACAGGAACCGGCTTCTGGCAGTCGTGAAAGGCAAAACCCCCATGGACTTTGAATCATCCAAACTTACATTTTTCCAAGACCTTTCCAGGAATACCCTGCAATGGCGGAAATCACTAGGTGCAATCACAAGCCACCTACGGGCAGCCAGAGTGGAATACCGTTGGCTATTGCCGAGAGCTCTCACGGCCACAACAGCGGATGGTAGGATCCTAAGACTCACCTCCACAACCGACGCAGTAGCTTTCCTCCAAACACTGGGACTAAGCATGCACTCGGAGATACCTTATGACCCCACCGACAAGCAATCCCGGACACCGACTAGACGGTTTATTTTCAACACTGTTTATCATTACAACAGTAGATTCACACACCAAAGCCTTATCAAAATACCACACACACTGTGGAACATCAACTGACTACATGAACCTTAGCTAATCCCACAGTCACTACCCACATAGACGACACCCCCACCACCAAAATGCCCAACATACACAGCTCCCTTGGTTAGGTGCATGGCACCAACTAGGCAAAGCAACTGGTACCACACACGCTGACCTGACGATAGTGTCACTCACTACAACACCCAACCTACCTGTACCGAAGCACGACGAACACAAGGGTCCGATACCTCACAGAACCACAGCGACACACACACCACGACTATACACTACCAATCATACCATACATCCCCACTGACACACACAAAGAAAAATTTTAAATGAGGCATTTTAAAGTTGAATGTTTTATCTTGCAACTCTGTTACCACACACTTTACGCATTGACCAATGCATGTGTTAACCCATTTGTCTCAATAAAACAAAGATTGACAAAAAAAATAATATATGAGATGTTAATTGATAATTGTATGAGTTTACTTTACTTAGTTAAATGTGTTTTGTTTTTCATTAGATAACTGTCAGTAGCTCTTCACAGTAAATCAAATATGAACTATGAATGGTTAAAACAATTGCCACTAAAACCAGACAGGCAAAACATATTTGTTTTTCTATCTTTAAACATAACATTCATTTTGTTGTTTTATATGAACATGGTGCATTGTGAAGAGAAAAAAAATAGCGAGGATTAGTGAAAAAAAAAATAAAACAATTCTAATCAAAGATTAACATATACTTTGTGAAGCGTGAAGTTAAAAGCAGTGCTTTGAAATCAAACATGTTGGTTAGCTAATTAAAATGTTTTAAAGATAAAAGGTTTATACAGTAATCTGCAGCATCAGCACTTTCATGCGCAAAGCTGAGGAACACATGTTCAGTAAAAATTCAGGCAATGCGTCACAGGGCGTTTCTGTAATAAGCTCTGGGGACAGGGTGAATATTCTAATACCTCTAGGATGGATAGCTAGGAATTAGATATGACTGGGGGGAAAAAAAGGATGTTTCGCAAGCTGAAATAAAAAATGATTTAGACATCTTTATTTTTAGATTTCAATTCTCAGTTTTACTGGACTAAGCTTGAATTATCCTTAACCATTGCTTTTAATTTACATAATATGCTATGACTTAATGGCACTGCACCTTGTAACTGCATGAATAATCCAAAAAAGATGAAAAAGCTTGAAAATTGAACTGAAACATTTAATGGCAGGCTTTCACAGGACACAACTGATCATAGACATGTTGAGAACCATTGAACAGACTAGCCTAGATGTTTTTTTAAGTCAGCTATTTAAATGCAATTGACATTTCTCTGCAAATTAAATCATTGGATAAAACATCAAAAAATAACTTGTAACTCGTGTTAACCTTTTTTCAGCTTGTTTTTATTTGCTATTACATGTACATTAAAAATGTAATAACATCTAACCCGGATGTGCAGCCAGACTCCACTCCCGGGCGTACCTTATGTTTCAGGGCCTAACTGAATGCACCATGAAGTAGCACATACTGAGGACCCCCGAGGGAGACCTTTATTCTTGCTATGTTACACTCAACACCACAAGGGTATTTGCATTGTGTATTGAAACTTCAGCTAGGGCCCGGAAGACTATCCTAGGGTTGACATCGGGTGGGCCCGGTAACAGGTGTTTTAGCTGCATTTTCAATTGTCTTGCTTTGTGTATAAATATCTTAATGTAAGTCGACCCCCTTGATGTAATTGTGTACTGCCTTCTTGCTTTCTGAACCCTTTTATAATATACATACAATATAAATACAGCTTATTGAATTCTACATAGGAATGAAGTTTTGCCAAGTATTTAGTTGGTTGATATATGATGTGTGAACATATGTAACCTGCTACTGACATGCTGTCAGCCATTTTGCTGTTTGTCCGCCATCTTAGAGAAGAAGAAGAATACTTGAAGAATTATATGCTGATTTTTACTAACTGTGTTTCTCTTTACAAATTCATTTATACAGAAAACTGTTTCTTGAACTGTAACAGGAAAGGAAATGTTTACAAGTATCCTGTTAGTAGTTGCCAGGAGGGGGGAGATGTTTGATCAGCTCTAAAAGAGGAAATTAAAGGACCACTCTAGTGCCAGGAAAACATACTGCCCCCCACCCTCAGGGACCCCCTCCTGCAGGGCTCTGGAGAGAGGAAGGGGTTAAACTTACCTCTTTTTCCAGCGCCGGGCGGGGAGCTTTCCTCCTCCTCTCCATCTTGATCGCGACGTCATCGGCTGAATGCGCATGCGCGGCAGGAGCCGCGCTCGCATTCAGCCGGTCGCATAGGAAAGCATTTACAATGCTTTCCTATGGACGCTTGCGTGCTCTCACTGTGATTTTCACAGTGAGAAGCACGCAAGCGCCTCTAGCGGCTGTCAATGAGACAGCCACTAGAGGATTTGGAGGCTGGATTAACCCTCATTATAAACATAGCAGTTTCTCTGAAACTGCTATGTTTATAAAAAAAGGGTTAATCCTAGAGGTACCTGGCACCCAGACCACTTCATTAAGCTGAAGTCGTCTGGGTGCCTAGAGTGGTCCTTTAAGGGTTGACACATAACCGGGCATTTGAAAATGTGTTTGTTTAGATTAGATAAAGGGAGGTTTATTCTAATTAAATATTTGTAATAAGACACATGCCAACACTGAATGGTTAAATTCTAGACTTATGTATTCAGTTGTAAGTTTCCTGTGTTATTACTGTGGTCAAGCCATCTGTTAGAAAGATCTACTGAACTTGAATTTGACCCTTAAACTTAATGTAACCTGAAACTGTAATTTACACTAGCATTTAGCCACTAGGAAATGTGACCATATTTGGAGTTCTGATTGAGCTAAACGGAGGGCTATTTCCATGTCTAAAGTATAAGAGATGAGGAATTGTAATATGAGGTCAGATTGCTTTTTGTTAATCTCCAAGAGATATCTCTTTGTATTATTCTAATGGTAAATTAAAACGCTTTTTATTGGACCTGGTGATATTTGTTGCTACTTCCACAGATGGTAAAATTATTAGATAATTGTCTTATAAAATCTTATGAATTAATCAACTATGACAATATGGAGTGGTGCTATGTAGTGTTCAAAATGGCATACAACATTCATAGAGTTGGTATCTGAATATATATAGCTTAGATGATATTACTGTGCAAGTCCTCCACCTAAGAGGGATGTATCATGTCGTGTTGTGTTTATCTTTTTTTATGTTGGGATTGCCTGTGGGCACTTTTTATGGCTTTTCCCACTGACATACAGAAATAGTGTTCAGAAATGTGTAGAATGAACAAAAAAAAAAAATATGCAGCTCGGTAAATTATCTCAATGCAATGAAGTATATTGCAATGCAAATCTGGATATACTGTCATATGCAGAAACACTATTAGTTGTTCTAATATCAGAATAACTCAACTTCAATAACTTCAACAATGTCAGTACACTTCAGATAGAACTAAAAATAATGGAAGGCAATTTTTCTAGTAGCAAAACTTATAAATGCCCTTATGTTTATCTGTTGCAAGGAAAACTGCTACATACAAAAAAAGTCATACAAGCACTATAGAAAATTAGTCAAGTCTGCTGATTATGAAATACTAGTCTGGTTTTGCTTATTGTAAGCTAGTGCATTTTCCAAGATTTTTAGGGAGTAAATCCAAGCACCATGACCACTTCAGTGATTTGAAGTGGTCATGGTGCCTAGAGTCTCTATGTGCATTGTTTCACTATGAGGTCTGCATGTGCAGCATTTCACTACAATGGCAGTGAGTCAACCTCCAGCAGCATCATTGGGGTATAATTAGCAAGTCCTAAACAAGAGTTTCAATGTCAATTCTGTGCATATTATCATGCAGAGATGCCTAATCAGCTGATGCTCTCAACCAATCATTGAGCAATTGGATCAGCATTTGGCTTTTACAGATCTGCAGAAGCCAGCTCTCATAATTCTGCTGAACAGGACACCTGGCGCCTGTCAGGGATTCATGTAAGAGCATTATAAAACGGTTTGCCCCATAATGAGGAAATGGCGGATTGAAGCATATATGATGCTTGGCGTTACCCTTTATGTTCCTTTACTATGTTAGTCCATAATACGTCCATTGGATATCTATTCCACCCACTGCCCTTTCTTTTTAGGAATATTTTTTGACAAAACCAAAAGGGAGGTGAAATTCACATTATCTTCAATCTTCATTTTTTCAAACTTTTTCTAATTTTTTGAATATATTACCTTTGGTAACTATATGTATACCCTATCTCAACTAAATATCTCAACTAAATTAATAACGTTCACCACGAATGGCATGACACAATTATGCAAGCCAGGATCTGACCCATTTTTTTTTTTTGCCCTAGCAGGACATTAGACAATAGATCGAAATCTATATATTTTTAATGTTGCTTCTGGGAAGTCTGTAATTTTAAACAACATTCTTGCCCTAGATTCATAAAATGATGATAATAACAATAACAAAAATCTAGGATATCTCTATACTTTTCAGACTTTCCCATAGGTTTTTTTTTATGCAGGTGTTGAGAAAATTTACTATTGATAGTATCATGCCTTAGGCTTGCCCATGGTAAGAATCCATAATTACATAACTCCCTCTGTTATTTCATCTCAATCTTACAAGGTCAATAAAATTTTTATTCTCTACAATATTCAGGGTGAGCAATCAAAAAGGCCTAAATATGAATATTCTATCATTGTCTTACATTAGGTTTAGCAATGATGTTCTTATTTATTGATGTTGACAAGTCTACATAATTAAAGTTATATAAATGTGGAGCGTTGGCAGGTTCAAGTGACCTAATGTCTACCGATCACGTAGATCACGTAGATTTTGGACAAGTAGCAGTTTACTATTTGTAGTTATATTATTTCAGGTAAAAGATGATTTGTTTTTCACCTCCCTACCCTACTCAGTGTCTTTGATTTACTCCAATAATAACTAATCTATTACACAGTATTACCATGGTAGGGTGACTAGCGGTTGAGATTGAGTTCTGAGTTTTCTTTAGATTTAGACATATTAAAAGTACAAACACATGTTTAATTGAAAATATTAATGGTAAATACACATGTAGTTTAACTATAACCACCATTAAACTCTCATATGCTGATAAACTCCTTCGATGCATGGTTTAAAGGGATACTTTTTAGTATACTCAGGGAATCCATGACAACACCAACAGTGGCAAAGCCACATTCAACTTTAACGATGGCTCGCAGTGAAATTATATGCATATTCTTGTAATATATACCTATACGGTCTTGTCAAGACTACAACCCTAATTGATGGCTAACAATGTTGCAGTGGAGAGCAGACAGATTAATCTAAATGTGTGAATGCACCTATCAAACGTTGCATACTGACACCGTTGTGTAGTTCAAGGATGGAATCAGTTGGTGCAATGTGTTACAGAAATCCTTTTGTCGGGTTCCCTGGAATGGACTATCATACATTTCAAGATTTATTAACTGTATAGATTCAGTTGTGTGATATAAATACATGATAATGTTTTCCTAAATTTTCAAACATATGTGACATATTTGGTATCTGATATATTTTACCCAAATCAGAAAGTAGGTACATATTAAAATACACTTAGAATGAGAGTTCAGGCACTCGCCCTGTAAGCACTGCACAAGCCGGCTATTCCAGCCATGTGATTGTGAGGAACCTGCGATCACATGACCGGGGGGGGGGATGGATCAGCTGCAGGGGGACTGTCTGGGATGCCAGGCAAGTCCCCAAATCACAATCGCTGGCGGGGATTGCCAGCGGTCAAGTAAGTGCATATTTGCGATTGGATGTACCAGGTATGTCTGCGGTAGTTAACAAATGTTTTTTGTTGGACGTCCGAGGTCAGTATGGGATTTATTGACAGAGTGATAGACAGACCGACACACTGACAAACATGTAGAGAGAGAGAGAGAAAGAGAGACAGAGACAGAGACAGACAGACAGACAGACAGACAGACAGACAGACAGACATACAGACAGACAGACAGACAGACAGACAGAGATAGATGTTGAGACTAGATTGTTTAGGAAAGGAAAAAAATTGACTACAGATATACTGCTGGACTGGATTGGTTTTGTTTCAGACTCATTTTTAGCATTGCTTTAGATTTTAAATTACACCAGATTTGTTCAATGAATGCAGCAGGATCCTATTCTTTCTTCTCTACTGAAGCACTGAGACTGACATGTGGGTGTTTCCCGCTCAGTCAGTCCCCAGTCATGTCACGCACCATTTAGTACACAGTCAGATATAGTATCAGGCATTTTAAACCTATTGAAGCAGCACATCTGCATTCCAACACAGAACACAGAACATAAGTACACCTGTGCGGTGTGACATCGCTCATGATGTCATAATGGACAGCTGTCGAACGTATGCAACCTGCAATTTTGGGATTAGAATGCAATAAATCGAAAAAAAATTATAATATTTTGCATGAATTAAAAAAAAAATGTGAGGTGTATTTAATAAACTGGGGTTTGTGCTAAATTGGCAAGGAAATTACAGTGTGGCACTTATTTGACTATTTTGGGAGATTCAATTTCTTCGATTATTCTTTTCAATTTAAGATTTAGTGAATAAGCTTTTCATGGAATCCCCACCATTCCATCTCAGTTTACTTACATAACATCAAAAACAAGTGCACGTTATTATTTTAAGATACTGTGTTTTTTTTGAAGAAATAATGCCAATATTAATGTTTACTTTACTTTTAATGAGAATATATAAAAGTAATTGTTCTAATCTCCTTTTCTCAAAGAGTTAAACTAAAACAAAAATAAATGAAAAATACATCTATTTTTAAATAGCAGTATATGACTAGCAGATTGATGTCCTTTATATGATTTTACTGAAGGAAAATCAGTAAAGAAATATATATATCTTGAGTTAAATAAAAAGTCACGTTTTACATATAATGCCACATATTAATTTATCTAAGAAGAAGAAAAAAAAACAAGAAAATATATTCCTACTATATTGTGTTTTCTTATATAAATGAAAGCTGTTTTTGTCATCTAAGTAAAGATGCCAGCATATATGAGATTTAGATAGCTTAAATTCAATTCTATACCTAACCTTTTCACAAGCATGTCAAGAAAAGCTATATATCAGCTCTGCGTAGCTTATGATTTATACATCAAAGTCCATTTGCACAATTTGTTCTGCAATATTCTTTCCTGCTGCATCTCAACATACATGAAGTAGATAATAGGCTCTTTGTTACCATGAGGGACATTTTAAAGCAGATTTTACCAGTCACTGCATTTTCCTCTCTTAGAATATGTTTCTCTACATTATTTTTTGTGTTCCTGCTTCTAGTCGTAAAACAGACACATATTTTAAACGATTGCTTTGTGCCCAGAGAATTTACCTAGTAAATATGATTTGCACGCTTTGAAATGACATTGTTTACCACTGGAAAGGATTAATAAAAAAGTATATATTCTAACAATCAAAGCTCCGTGGTGACAAATGGGATGTCCGTAAGGAAATAATCACATTATAACTTTTAAGGTAAACGATCACAAAGGCTTGTGTAGAAGACCGCACATAGACAATAAATTATATTTACTGTGCAGAAGCACCATATCTACTCGGTATTCTAATAAAGTAACATTTGTGTTATGTAACATTAAGTTATTTCATGCACAATAATATGCCCTATAATAATATAGTACTTCATAAAAAGTTATATATGGTGCATATATCGGTTACACATTTTTTACTGCATTATGTAAGATGGAGAGCATGCATAAGACTCACAGATAATTCATCTTTGCAAAATCCCCCCATAAAAAAAACATAATGTCCAGGTCTAGGATAAAGTCCCCCCCCCCCTATATAATTAGATTAGCATTGCTGGCTGTCAATCAAATACATGATGCAGCGTCTGTTCATGTTTTACTGGTTTTATCATTTACAGTATGTTGTTGGAGGAGGCTAGCATGCTGTGAGCGATTCGGCTCATGGCACAGAAGGTTCTCTCGCTCGGAGACAGAGAACACAGAAAGAATCTTTTTGTTACGTGAATAAGAAATGGAAAGCACGGAAAAACGCTTCCCATCTTTAATACGCAGCATGCAGAAACGTGAATGTAGTATTAATAACATGCAATCTTTGCGGACAATTTTCCTGTTTTACAGGAAAAGAAACAAAAAACATTTTCACTTGCTAATCGGTGAGAGTTCCCCTCCAACACCCTTATGTGTAGGTTTTTTTTTTTCTTGTTAAACAAAGGGTTCGTTAGACCTTGCATGCTGCAGTGCTCAACCTGTGCTCTGTGTCGGCTGTGAGAGAAGATGCTACCTGAAAGGATTCACAGTGCCATCTCATATCCATCTCTGCCTTTCTACCCTGCTTGCTTATAGCTTTTTTCTTAATTCTTAATGGAATCCTAGGAAATTTAGTCCATCCTCTGAAATCAATACTGGTGACAGAAGAGCTCCCTGACTCAGTGGGAGATCAAGATGATAAATTGCCTGCGCATCAGCCTGGCCTATCGGTGTCCTGAACACAGATTGGCGAAGAAACACACATTGAAAAAAAAGCCCCAATCGGTCACGTGTCACAGATCAGCCAATAGCTGACACTCTGCTGCAGGAAGAGAAACTGCAGTTTATATAATGCATAAGAACTGCTACGAATCACAGTCATGTTCTTTGCTAAAAATCCTGGCAGGGAAGCTTGCTTGTGTCGGAATAAACACACGGACTCTATGAGAGAACACTGCCCTGTTTTGGAGATTGCACAGGAAAGCAGCCATTATGCTAGCATAGATTCTGATATAAACAAGAGAAAATCAGGAGCATAATTGACCTAAATGTTCTGGTTTGTTTTTTAATGCTTCAGTGGGAAGTTGATTATTACAATTCTTAAGTCTGATTTTCATATATGCAGCCCAAAAGCTTAGCAATTAACATACTGATCACTTCTCAACACTGCCTCAAATGTACCTAAGTGCAATTACAAATGTATTCCCAGGTTAATGGATGGCAATTTTTCTAAGTCATGTAATTTCACAAGACATCTTTGTATTGCAATTACACAACATTAATTCAATACATTAATATTCCGTTTTAAGCAAAGATTGATTGTTATGGTTCTTGCATATTTATATATAATTGCTGTTTTGCAGACACTCTTAAAGTAACAGGGAACCAACGCGGTAACAAGCAAAAATAACCACGCTCATAAGGTACAATCATTAGCAATTATTTAGAGCTCTTAAGATATTTATATTTATTTGCAGTGCTCTCGTTTTTACATGTAAGATAATTCTCGCAAAACAAGACTGTGCACATCTGGGTTACCATATGGGAATGTTTCATACAGTGCGTGGGGGGTAAATGTATATTATAATTTAGGTAATACACAAGTGTAAGCCCTTGAAAATGAAATAATTATATATACACTATATAAAGTAACATTGACTGTAGATCGCAGGGAATGTGTAATTTTGTCATTTTGCTTGTGTTAGTTCTTATTCTGCTTATTTTCTTTTTTACAAAGGAGACACGTGTAAAAAATACTCCTAATCAACCATAAAATAAAATACTGTGTTAGAAATGAATCACTATATATTATAATATAACTGAACGCTCTTTCAGTCTATTTAATTATAATTCTATATTGAGAATTAGTTATTGAATTCTAATATAATAAGTGTGTACCTTAATATGTGGAATATGCAAAAAGAAAAAGGTCAAGCTTTGAGCAATAGACAAAATCAAATCTAACAGGATTCCAAGTAAACTTTAGGATTAAGACCAGAGCAGCCAAAATGAAAACATAGATGGATTAGAGATGTGTTTCAGTTTGGATACTTTGATCTTAAATTTGAATTCACCTTGAATTCTTACTCCAGAGAATGACACTGTCAAGGTGCGGGTCTAGACCTGAATTCCATACATTTGAAGTAAAAATAATATAAACCCCCACCTGACCATTTGCCAACAGTTCCACTAGGCTGCTCACATATTTTGGAGCACGGATTTTATATAAATAAACTCACAGAATTCCAAGGAGGTAACAGACACAATATCACTACCTAAACAGTCTAATGGGTTTTAGCGTTTTATATACAGGATGTAGACATTAGTCAACAGTACTTTATTTTGCCATTTTCAATTTGCATGAAATGAGACATGCATGTGAACTACCAGTGAGGTTAATAAATAAATTATATTGATTTAACTGTGATGTCTAGACTAGAAGAGACCCATGGGTAGCCAAAGATACATTAGTATTCCCTGATATCTCTTTAGGAGCTTCCTTTAGTAATGTCTCCACATATAATTCTCAACGCAGTTATGGTTCTGTAGAGGTCAAATGGCAGACTCGACTACAGTGATATGCAGCCTTAAAATAGAAATCAAGCTTTTACATTCTCTGAACTGAATTCCCTATTGAGACTTACAGATGGCATAAAAAATGACTGACCTGGATATAAATTTATATTTAAGAGACAGAGGGCACACTATACCAAAGGCTGCAGTAGTTACGAGACATACTATTAAAATGCAGGTTGTTGCATTCATATTCTTTTTTTTTTCTCATTTTAATTCAAACTAAAGCAAATTGAATGAAACTGAAGAATCTGATTTATAGAAAAAAACTTATTTAGAATGTTTTTATTTTTTTTAGTTTGATTACTGTGACATAGATTGTATATGTCAGCTAGTAATTTACAGCAACTGACTGAATTTCACTATTTACAAAATATTCCCTCTATCATTTGTAAATGCAATGTAAACGGGATTGTACGCCCACTTTCCCTTAAAACTCCAGTGCTAATTTTGCTCCATCTTATTATAAATAATTATGAAAATCAATAGCTTTGCTAGTAGAGTTGTCTCCTTCAGTTAATCTTATTTTGTGAATTCAGCTAGTACAGGAATAAGTGACCCTCCAGATATTGTGGACTACATCTCCCATAATGCTGGCAAATTCATTAGGGGAGGTGTAGTCCACAACATACGGATTGCCAAAAAATGTCTATCACTGAGCTAGTGGCTCATTTTTAAGTAACATCTAATTTAAATTGTAAAAATACTGGAATAGAACTGAGTAGAACTTCTGCATCATAGACGTTAGTTGAAGATTTAATGAGTAACTTGCCCCACAGCATCATGGGAAAGACTTAAGCATATTTATACAAAGCACCATTTTAAATGTTATTTTTGTTGCTAGTTTTGGCAAGTCTACATGTAAATGGAAAATTAAATTAAATCTATGTAGACAAAGAATATGTTAACTGAAATATGTAGTTAATATAAACTATACTTTTTTTTAATAAACTTTATATCTATTTTATTGTAATTGTTTTTTCAACCTAAGTCTCTCCGTCTTTCTTTTTCATTTTTAGTCTAATTGAAAAAGAACAGTAAGTGGTATTAGAAAAAGAGACCATAAGGAAGTCACTGAACCATGTAAAATATAATTGAGGTCCACAAATCAATCTTTAGTGCAGTATTATACTTTAGATGGTACCCCCAAATTTATTGCTTTCCCGTAAAACATAATCATTGACTGCCATTGTTGATTTATCGTGCCATATACTGAATTTAATATTCTGAATTTATTGCATTAACAATGCTAAAGAAAATTAATAAGCCTACATAAAATATATACTGGGAAGGTAAATAAAGAACTCATATCAATAAACCAAGATTCTCTACATCAGATTTTATACTTAAAAAAAACAAAAAACCACCCTGATGCATTGCATAGACATATGTCTTCATTTTAAGAATAGCCGTTTAAGGATATATTATAATTAATATAAATGTTCCCAATATATAAATGTCTATGTTCTTTATAAACATACGTTAAATTTTTTTTAAAAGGTCTATCTGCTTTTCAACTAATTTTAATTTCAATTTAAGTAAAAACTTCACATTTATCTTATAATAGGTTCACACTTATAGTACCCCCTCGTAGGACATACATATACAAAGGTCCCCTGGATCTTGGATTGCAAACTGTGTTGGAATGGAGACATGGTCCCCAGCTATTTCTACTCCCATCTTACAGCCTAGGTGTGGTTAGGAATGAATTAAGAATAATGAGGCATTTAGATATGCAAAATTCTCGTGCTTATTCATCACATCCTGTGACGTGTACGAGATATGTAGAATAGGCTACACATGGTAATATGCAAAATAACTGCAGCTTTATAAAAGCCATTGGAGATACTGGAACATAGAAAAAAAGTTACAACATTTCAGTTATGAAAGCCTTAATCATGATATACATGGATAAGGCTTTCAAAGACAAAACATTTTTTTTCTATGCTCCAGAGCCTCCAGTGGCTTCAATAAAAACGGAGGGATTTTGCATATTACAGTAGGTAGCTTATTCTTAATATCTCATGTAGTTCATCCGGCAGGGATGGCAGTACAGCGGAAGAATGGAGCTCCATGTAATTGTCTCTGAGTGCGGCACTGCTCCTTTACCACATCCTGTGACTTGTAAGATGAGGGATTAGGTAAATAAGAGGATGTTTCTTGGACTATGATCAATCTCGAAGGACTTTTGGACTTTTCTTTTCATGACATGAATAGTCATCTGAGAATTCAATATTTTCTCTTACACTCATCCCCTGTGCTGGGTGGGTTGGGCTTACTGCCTGATCTAGCCAGTTCTTTGGTTTAATAATCTCTCTCAGATGGGGCAGCCATCTGATGGGATAACCAGTTGTGCTCCCCCGTTGGTCGATAGCTCAGTATAGCTCTATCACAAATGTTTAACTTGGAGAGATTACATAAGACATTTAAATGTGAATGTTTAAGCCAAATCTACCCTGAAATTGATAAAAGAAAGAAACTCTCAGATGAACTAGTATTTAGTTTTTGTCACTATTTTCAACTTGTATTTTTGTTTTTTTTCTACAAAAAGGTGATGTTAAATTAACAATGATTTTATAATTTATCATTTATTTCTCTCTGTCACGTGTCATTTCGTTTACGTCAATCTTTCACAGTCCTTTTGTATTCTCTTCTTTACCAAAACTTTGCATGACTTTACCATTGTCTCCATGACTCAGTCACTTAAAATGCATTATTCCCCTTTATGATATACTGTTTCCACTAGATATTTTTGTGTAATTACTTCACTTAGCAACAAAATGTACTAAATTGAAAAGACAACTAAATAATTTTAAGAGACATGTCAATGAGAGCTCATCCACCCACTCTTACTACGGAATACAAATTTCACATTCTGCTTTTTATACCTTTTTCAGCCACTGAGTAAATCTGATTTAGGACTTTTCAATCACTTTATGAACATCAAATGGTTAGGCCAGGCATATAAACTTTTAAAGTTGCACCCTCCTCACAGTTTTAGCACTCTCTCAAAGCAGATGTACGGATTCTTAATGAGAAGTATTAGTTGCAAAACATCTCAATAGGAAGAGCTGCTTGTAATGCATGTTGATTACCATATATGTGGCCTGCCTGCCAGTGCTCCACTATAAGTTATCTGGGATTGGCTATTGATGTTTCTGGTGATGTTCTCCCAGAGTCAATGAGACTTTCTCATGGGTCGATTAGAGGTAAATAGCCACTTTATTTTATAGGAAAGGAGTAGCCCACTAATGTAAAATACACTTGAAATACTCCAGCATTGCAAGTAAATGTATGTATTTATAATGCTAGAGCGTTCCTTTATTTTAGTTTATCACTTTCATTAAAATCTACCACTATAGAATCAGCAGACAATTAATCAAAAAGACATATTGGATATTATTATTTCTATAACCAAAAACCAAAAATCTACCACTATAGAATCAGCAGACAATTAATCAAAAATACATATTGGATATTATTATTTCTATAACCAAAAACCAACCCCTTAAGATACAGAGATTAGGTAATATATAAAGAGTATATGACATATGCTTGGTATATATTTAGTTGCACTCACAGATTTTTAACTACACATTAACCCCTTAACACCGCAGCTAAATGTACAAGTTGTGAACGAAACAAAACGTAAACAAAACCTGGCATTTGCGCTATATGTCTGTCCAACCATAATTCACCTCTTTCATATTAAATGCACCCACCCTTATTATATATCATTTTATTCAGGGGAAACAGGGCTTTCATTTAATATCAAATATTTAGCTATGAAACATAATTTAATATGAAAAAAATGGGAGAAAATACGATTTTTTTTTGATTTTTTTCGTTCTACATGACATTTTAACTGTCAATGTCATAATACTGTTTGCTTTTACTGCAATAAAATACACATATTTGTATTCAGCAAAGTCTCAAGTGTAAAACAGTACCCCCTATGTACAGGTTTTATGGTGTTTTGGGAAGTTACAGGGTCAAATATAGCGTGTTACATTTGAAATTGAAATTCGCCAGATTGGTTACGTTGCCTTTGAGACTGTATAGTAGCCCAGGAAATAAATTTACACCCATAATGGCATGCCATTTGCAATAGTAGACGACCCAAGGTATTGCAAATAAGCGATGTCCAGTCTTTTTTAGTAGCCATTTGGTCACAAACACTGGCCAAAGTTAGCGTTCGTATTTGTTTGTGTGTAAAAATGCAAAAAACGCCAATTTTGGCCAGTGTTTGTGACTAAGTGGCTACTAAAAAAGACTGGACATACCCCATTTGCAATACCTTTGGTTGTCTACTATTGCAAATGGTATGCCATCATAGGGGTAATTTTCATTCTTGGGCTACCATAGGGTCATAAAGGCAACGTAAGCAATCTGGCGAATTTTAATGTGAAAAAAATTAAACACAAGCCTTATATTTGACGCTGTAATTTTTGAAAACACCATAAAACCTGTACATGAGGGGTACTGTTGTACTCAGGAGACTTCGCTGAACACAAATATTTGTGTTTCAAAACAGTAAAAAGTATTGCAGCAATAATATTGTCCCTGTAAGTGCTGTTTGTGCGTGAAAAATACAAAAAACTTCACTTTTACTGGCGATATCATGGTTGTAATACATTTTACTGTTTTGAAACACTAATATTTGTGTTCAGCGAAGTCTCCCGAGTAAAACAGTACCCCCCATGTACAGGTTTTATGGTGTCTTGGAAAGTTATAGGGTTAAATATAGTGCTAGCAAATTAAATTCCCTATACTTTCGGCATGGGTGGTCAGGCAGGTCCCGCTAATTGTAATTAATTAGGATACCTAATTATGTAAAATTATTACATAAATATATGTGTAGAATTAATATATGTATATATATATATACATATGTGTATATATACGTATATATATATATATTTATTTTAATATTTTTATTTATATATAGGTATATATATAGTGATATATACGTATATATTTATGTATATAGATATATATATTATTTCGTTCTACGTGTATTTTGATATAAATATATATATATTAATATCACAATACAGTTAGAACGAAATAAAACACATCTATATATTTTTTAATATTTTATTTTTAATTATTTTTTTTATTTTATTTTTTTTTACGTATTTACATATTTATTTTTTTTATATTATTTATAAATATATATATATAACAATAATTATATATATATTTAATCAGTATCAGTCTACGTGTAATTTGATATTAATATATATATATAATTATATATATATATATTAATATTAAAATACACCTAGACGGTGTATGTGTGTGTATGTATATGTGTATATATATACTTAGATCATATATATATATATATAATATATATATATATGATCTAAGTATAAATTTTTTTTTTTACACTTATTTAACATTTATTTTATTTGATTTCATCCAGCAGGGGGACCAACTGTCATTACAGTTGGTCCCCCTGCTGGCATTGCTGCAGCCAGCTATACCGGCCATGTGATTGTGAGGTCCTCGCAAGGATCTCACTCTCACATGACCGGGAGGGACCGGAGGAGGAAGATGTGCCGCGGGGGGGCTCCCTGGGAGTCCCCCCAACCGCGATCGCCGGCGTGGGACCGCCGGCGACCGGGTAAGTTACTAAAAACCGGAGGGCGTACTATTACGCCCTGCGGCGTTTAGAGCCGCTTTTAAAAGGACGTAATAGTACGCCCTCCGGTCTTAAGGGGTTAAACCAAACTCATTTGATCATTTTTGAATGTATTTATAGAATTGTGAAGACATGACCTGCAGGCTTTCTTCTAGCAGATTTGATTCTTTTCCGTCGATACCAAGGTTGTGTGTACCCTATCTCATCGATCTTCAGTGATTCTCAGGACCTGTTTTTCTATAACCGTGATGAGAAGTGGCCAAGATTGTGTGTTGCTTCTCTCTAATAATTCGGCTAGCACGGCTATAGTGACCTAGTGTTGAATTTGATAGTTTCTACCACAGCAATTGTCTTAAATGATAAGGTTTCTCTTTTTTAAGAAATTTGTTATTAAGATTATGAAGTGTACACTGCGGTAAACAAAAAGCTAAAGTCATGTTTTAATACAATGTTTTTTGCACCCTTCTAAAAAGAAAGGCTAGAATATAAATGGAAATAAAAGCTATCTTGAACGTCTAGATGAAAACCTGTTTATGTAAATTGGCAGAATCCTATTTGTCAAGACATCAGAAATTGTAATTTGTAGATGGATAATAATCCTTAAAGACTGGTACATTACTTTGCTTTCTTAGTGACAGTCATTATGACCTTTAAAAGAAAAATAAGAAAAAGCAAGATATTTTTTTTAGATTTAAACAGTCTACGCTCTGTTTTGAATGTGTTGTTGTTTGCCATATACACAATAAATTATGAGTTTCATTCTTATCTATATTGCTATTTTTCTGGAATAGCTTGTTCTGACTTAAATGCATTGAGATGTTGAAAATAAATTGAGAAAATCACCAACGTGCAGGTGGAGTGCCTAATGTACATGGTTGGCGAGAAAGAGATAGCTAATATGACATGAATGAATTACAATGAAGGAGCTGGATGTTAGAAGATTGGTTCCATTATCTTTTGATGCGCTGTGTATTTTTTTCCCCTTTTCTCAAAATAATACTGTGACAGATTATTAATATTCATTCTTCAAAGTACAAATCGACTTACAGAACAAATTAGCAATAACTTTGATTTCTTTGGAGGCAAAGAGTCATAGATTGGCTAATAGGCAATGCTTGTCAAGTGCTGTCCAACCATGCAGAACATCTGCTGAACTGTGCAGAAAAACTATTTGAGTTCAAATTCATTCATGTTGCTTCAATTCCCTTGTATGTGCTTTGTATTTTCTTTTGTACTGATATATATACGGAGGATATATGTGCATGTTAATTAAAAAGGGTAGAGAAAAAGATTGCCAGAAATGTAATTTTCTGCTGGTTGAAGCAAACGTTCCAATAGACAAATGTGTTCCATCTAAATATCAATAGGCATACTTTTTTTTTCGATGCTCATTGAAGGAACATTATAGTCATTCTGGCCACTTCATCACAATGAAGTGGTGGTCGGGGAGCAGTGGCCCTGTCCTTTGAATACTGCAATGTAAAACACTGCTGTTTTTTTTTACAAAAAAGGTTTACATTACAGGGGTAAACCCATCTCTTGTGACTGTCATATTGAAAGCTGCACTGACCAAGTAAATCTTGACACAAGCCCATAGGAAAGCATTAAATGCAATGCTCCTCTTTTGGTAAGATTGAATGCATGCACAGTACTCACAGCACTGTCCCCAATGCTCCTCTATAGCAGTGCTTCTCAACCCTCTCCTCAAGGCACACCTAACAGTCCAGGATTTAGGGATAATCCACATGTGTCTAAGGTGTTAAAAAACAAAACACCTTAGACTTAGGCAATCCCTATATGCTGGACTGTTAGGTGTGCCTTGAAGTGAGGGTTGAGGAGCACTGCTCTAGAAGACACATTGTATTGGCGTATAAGAGATCAAGCCTCCTCCATGACATTGCAGAAGGGGGAGAGGTGAACAGCAATGTGCAAGCCTCAGCACTGGAAAAAGGTAAGTAGAACTGATTTTAATAATTATTGCTGCACACTGTAGGGGAACGTATATAGATCTAGGTACAGGGGCACTATAGTTTTAGGAATACAGGTTTATAGGGTTCTTTGAATAATATGTTTAAAGATTCCATGACAATCCCAGAATGCAATATTGACATATACAAAAGGGCACCTAGCATTGTCACTGTTTAGGTTTCCTGCCTAGGTTTCTATGACACCCTTGGCAAAAGCTATCTGTGTTAAACAAGTCGGGACTTAAGATCTAAGTGCATTCAATCTATATCTCTTTCTCCCTACTGGGTATAATCAGAATAGCAGTAGTTTTAGCTCATAACTGAATATCCCTTAAACAGCATGAATAAAACAAAAAGTGACACGAAAGCCTCCCGTGAAATAAGCATATTATTTAAAAAGCTGACATCTACATTTATATTAGACGGATGTATTTTTAAATGCCTTAAACACAGCAATTCAACAAGATAATCAGAGTTATTTACTAAACTATGACCTGTCAGTAATCAAACAGGGAATTGCACATTTTAAAATAGATCAGCCAGAAACATAGCTGGCTGAGAATTATTCCAAATCCATTATTTCAGTTTAAAATTTGCATCTCCCTGTTGAATTCCCGACAATTCATGGTTTAGAGTCCAATAAAGGCCAAGAATTCCATGCAAAATATGAATGTGTGCACACCATCCATCACCGTCAATCTGTTCCTAAACAATTACCTGCTATTTTAAACATAGCCTACTATCATCGATTCTGTTGGCATCTAATATATAATGCTAGAGTAAATGCTAGAGAAAATGGATATCCTGGTGCTAACTATGGCTAACAGCCATACAAAACAAGGGATACAAAGATCAAACATTAGCATTTTATTATAAATAATTCTCAAAATAAAAATGAATGGAGGATTACATTTGCAAAAATATATTTTTTATATGCTAGCTATATTTATATATATATATATGTGTGTGTGTGTATATATATATATATATATATATATAATATTAAAGTTTCTGTTTTCTTTAATCTTTTAAGAACTGGATTTACATTCATTTTAGAAATTAGATTTTCTTCATAGCACTAATATTAATTTCTTGCTTCTTCTTTTCAAAACATATTCCCTAACTAATAAACAACATCATCCTGGTGAAATTTCTGCCTCATCGAACAGGTTTTTGAGGAATGACCTTGAACCACACAAATGTTCACCTAAAGCATGGTTATGATCACAGTAAATATTTATAAAACATGTTACATATTTAAGGTTTAAAACTATAATGAAAAAAAAAAGATAGCATACAAGCATATTGAGTTGAAATATAGAAATGGGTTTGGGATTTCAGAACATTTTGGCATTTAAGGGACACTATAATGACCCAGACCACTTCATCTCAACCACTAGAGGTGCTTCAACATCACTGACCAAGCAAAACTCAGTCACATGATGCAGAAGCCCCATAGGAAAGCATTGATTCAATGCCGCACTTGCCATTCATTAGGTCCCCTATGCCCCTTTAGGAAGAGCATTAGATTGGACATCGGCAAAGGAGGCCATGCATTGCACTCCGTGACATTGGGGGAGGCAGAGAGGCATCAGGACTAAGGGGAAAAGGTAAGTAAATAAAAAATCATTAAAAAAAAAATTTGGTCTTTGTAATGCTCCAGTGGGGGGTGAGGAGGGGAAACCTCAATGAGAGAAGGGACAGGAAGACTATAGCATTAGCATATAGCGTTTTGTATTCTAATGTTATACTGTTTCTTTAATGTTGTTTTTTTTTTTTTTTTTTAAAAGCTTTTCATAAAAGCTAACGTTCAGTCTAATGTTAAAGGAATGTTACCATTCTTAAACAAAAAGTACTTTTAAAAGCTATGATGACTAGCTCTTGACACAGCATAATAATTTCATGACTTGATAGTAAAGTGCTGTTACATAGTGTTATGAAAATGCCTAAGCAACCTAAGCGACGAAAACCTTTATTGTTTATCACCTAACCTATCCTTACAAAAAAATGTGCTAGATCTACCATGTACCTCTATGTTCAACTGTTTACAATACGCTGGAGGATTGCCTTTGGGGTACCTCATATGTGTCTGTTCAAAGCTTATGAACTACAAAAATAAAGAATTAAAAAAATGCTATGATGAAGCTGTATCATGGAGTTAGAGTATTATAAAAATCATATAAAGGCGTTTTTGTATTTTTTTTTCTAGTGTATATTTAGACGCTGTTGCACTTAGATGCTGCTATTTGTTTACACAAATGTATTACACAAATTTAAACATCAATGTAGCGCCACTTTTTACTTGTTGTTTATTGTGTATGTTATCATACTGACAGCAGCTGTCAGTGAGACAGCCACTAGAGGCTGGATTAACCCATATGTAAACATCGCAGTTTACAGCAGGCAGGGTTAACCCTAGATGGACCCGGCACCCAGACCACTTCATTAAGCTGAAGTGGTCTGGGTGCCTATAGTGGTCCTTTAACTATCTTAGCCTAAATTTCACAAGTTGATTTTCAACTTACCCTAACTGGGTAAGCTAAGAGTTAAAATACCGAACACGAGGTTGAAAAAATAATTAATCACGGTATTTACTAAAGTCTTTACTGTTAATACTTAAAAGTGAATTAAAAGAGAATGTACAAATAAAGTTAAAAAAAAATACGTGGATTTTCTACTCTTTCTACAGTTTGGAGGTTTTGGTCCTCCACCGCAGTGTACCAGGCCAGGCACTGGATTTCACTTTCATTTCCCATGAGTGACACACTGTATTGTTAATTTAAATTGGTTTACCGGATGATGGTGCATATGCATATTAAGCATATTCTTTTGTTTTAAGCAGTAATTGAATAATTGTCTTTTTATGCCCATTTAGAAATGTTTAGTATTCAGGCATGAATAACATCATTAGTCCAACCTGAGCTCCAATTGCGCTATTTACAAAGCTGTAATTGTAAACAAAAAGTGGATAGACAGTTGTTGTTTAGAATATTAATATACGGTGAATAATTGTTTTAGGGAATAATGTGTTTAGCTATTTTATTTCACCAGTGAACAGTCAGAGTTTGCATACATATGAGTTACAACTCCAAATTCACTGACAGCAGAGTGAAACTACTGAACTTAAAAGGACACCATATAGGTAGGAATACAAACATGTATACCTAATGATATAGTTTCCTGAGATCTATCAGAGCGCCACCGCCATGTGAATGTTTGAAAAGTGAGTTTTACTTACCTTTTATCCCTCCCTGCATTGAGCTCCTATTGTCCTTGCTGCTGCTCCGCCTCATAGGCTGAGATCATCATTGATGATCTCAGCCAATACAATGAACCCAAGCATGGCAAAACGTCGGACTGAGCTTTACCTAGCTATGGCAGAGGCAGTACCTCTAGTGGCTGTCTTACTGACAACCACTAGAGGCATGTTACCCTGAAATGTAAACATTGCTATTCTCACATAACAGCAATGTAATTGCAGGCTTCAAAAGACAGGGGCATGGTAACCAGACTTCACCGAAATCAAGTGGTCTGGGTGCCTTTAGTGTCCCTTTAAAAGAAATCATAGAGCATGGCCTAGATCTCAGTTTTCATGGAACTCTGCCCCATATGGAAATCCAAGTTCTGGCAATGCAGCAAATTTCATCAAAGAGCATTACAGTGACTTGGCTTTAGTGATTAATTCACTAAACAGTAAGTGTCACAAGTTGGCATTAGACTTAAAAAAAAATTAAGCCAACACTTATTCATTCAATCTTGCTTCTTAGTCATGAACACTTAGGACTTCTCCAGACTTCCACCTCTCTTTCCTAGGCCTCTTGGTCTCATTTGCCCTCATGACCCCCCCTTTTTTTTTAGTACTGAGGTTTTTTATTTATTTATTTATTTTTATTCACTTGTCGGGGCTGAAAATTCATTAGGGTTTTGAGATAGTAACAACTGGTACCCAGCCTTTAAGGCTACCATTGAGCATATTTGCATTATTGTATAGCTACTTAGAAAACTCTTCCTATATTATTCTGATATTTATGGTAATACTATTTATTATTTTTTGACTGCTCATTGTGTACAACTCACATATTTCAACTGACCCCTACTCACTGTTTAGTTGAGAATTAAGTAAATGCTAAGCATATCTTGTCTACATACACTGATAAGGAAATTAAACAAAACAATAATAAAACTGTAGTCCAATGTAGAGTATGAAAATATGATATTGTTTTGCTAAATTGTGCCATTTTATTTTCATTCTCTCAAAATTATACTGTTACACATTATATATGCATTATAAAAAAATTTACACAAAGGACACATCAGTCAAATCCACCATTTGTTAAACATGTCCAGTTCAATGAACAATAAAATGTATCAATTTCACTTCATTTTATATGGTTGGATGTCTTCCTAGATTGCTAAAAACTCATGACTTTGCTTCCCATAGGTGACTCCTGTTTTTTTTGTATCTTCATCAAACAGATCGTAGAATACTGGGGCATCCAGAAATTACACGATTACTTGTTGACCTATAGGATTGGTAAGTGCCATGCTGTCTTTTATAGTTAGAAAGATGCAAGTGTGTGTTGACAGTTAAATTCCTTTTTAATTAATTTTGTGTCAGAGTCTCTATGCACACACTTAGCTTGTACTGAAATCTTTGACTACCACAGCTAGCTGCTGTGTGCCAAGGGAACATGTGTCCTTTTTCTTTCCTAACCAATGTTCGAAGGAGGAACAAGTATAAATTTAGTTTAGTTACTGCACCAGGTGCCCAGAGAGCCTGTTTGAAATATGTACATATGCATGTCAAACACAATGATATACTCCAGCTTCGTATGAAGAGAAAATCATATATCATTGTCAAGAGCAAGTCTTGCCCTTTCCTTGAATTAAATATTTCCTGAATCACTGGTGAAAAGAAAATGGCTGTTTGCCTATTAAAAAATGAGAAATATCACTTGTTTTCAGAATATATTAACTATTATAGCCATGTGTTGTTACATGCCATCATAATTTTCAAGGTTTTTATTATCATGTTTTTCTTACACCCCAACAGTAAACAATTTTTTATTTGGTAGATGTCAATTTTAGAAAGTACATTTTTATTATACAAAGTTGTGATTTTCGGATTATGAAGGTTACCATTTAATGTCCTATTTATGGCATGATGCATTAAGTTAACTTTTCCAAAAGATTGGATGTAGACCATACTAGACTCATGTCGAGTGCAATCACTTGGTATTACTCTAAATTATTATTTTGAAATCTTGCTGTGCTCAAACTGTGTTTGGTTACTTTTCCGAATACATATATAACTAAACCTCTTCATTTAGTCATGTGTGGTTTGATGTATGTTGAAGAACTTTAGGGATCTGTAAAGCTTCTGGTTAGCTGGTGTCTCGGTGTAGGTAGCCATGTACAAAATAGAAGAACTATATTGTCTATCCATCTGATAAACTATTGTCTTTCCAAATGATAAGTGTACGGTAGCTCTTACAAGATTTGTGTTTAAATGGTTTGATAATATGTGTTTAACTACAAATCCTGAAATTTCCTGATGCGAAGGGGTTAGAGGAGAAAACACCTTTCAACCATATTATGAGAAGTTTGAAAAAGTTTGTGAAATGTTCAGGTAAGTGAATTTCAATATGGATCATGTTAGGAGTGACAAGACATTTTCTGCATCGAGTAATACGTTGCTCTCTGCCTAATGCATTGTAGGAGAAGAGACAGCTTCTTACAGCACAACCAAGGAAAATCAGTTGCTCACTGTTGGTGTCATTGGTATCTGATCCTATATATCTACGAGAAGCAGACAAAGTCACATCAGGATGACAGACAGCAATACAAAGAAGAGAGTATTGCAGACAGAGATGAACAGAAGACAAAGTGTGCCCAAAAGCCTCCACACCTCTAAATCTCTTTTTTGGCCTGCAGCTGAGCCAGAAGGCTGCAAAGATTAAATGATTATAATGTCCGTCTTTCTTTAAATACAAATATGTTCACTTTATGTGCAGCATGTATTACTGTATCTTCGGAAGTCAATGTTAGACTAAAGACAAACTTTGTTCAGCCTTCTGACCTGCCTAGTAGTATTGAATCCATGTGAGAACAAGCTATGTTTATGTTATGACTACTGGGTTATATGATTTTCACACACATGCATTTGCAAACTTTGTGGCTTTAGTCCTATGAATGTGCATTTTATTTAACAACTCTATTTTACATTTTTTTTACTGTTTTTGAATTTCCTTTCTTTTTCTTAAGCTAAACAATTACAAATGCTTGCACCACAATGTATGTGTATTAGGAGAGAAGGGTAAAGAGTAGCAATTCCAAAATATCATTGTTTATAGATATATATGGGCGTGAGATTGTAAGTGTGCGAGTATGTGACCTTCGCAGCACGTGATTGACTGTGACTGCAAATGTATGTATTTATGTGTCTGTCCTAGAGTGTTTGTTGTGTGTGTGTGTGTGTGTGCATCTGTGTGTTTGTAAGACTTGGCGTGTGTTCATATGAAAATATATATGAACTTCGGTCCATAAGGATTGGATACTTAGCACTGGCGTGTAATTAATTTCACTGGTAGTCACATGACATTTAACAAAAAAGTAGTCATATGAAAGTTTTGGATTACCTCACCCCACAAAGCTTGCCCATGGACTTATGTTCTACCGTGCAAACACATGGGGAGAAAGCATTGTAGAGTGAAGCAATGGAGAGAGTGAGCTCATTGAAACACAGCAGAGACAAGTTATAAGCTGCAAAAAAATCAACTTGCTCCTTAATTTTTATATATATTTGATTTTAACTGATAATTTAATATGCTATGGAACATGCGAAAATATTGTGCACAGTTGGATAATGGAATTCTCAAATATATTGATTACAAATCCCCACAAGCTGAGTATTTAAGATTTTTTTTTTAATGAATTTAACGTGTAATACACTGAGTGTCTAAATAATCATTTCCATCAGCACAAATAGTTCTTGAATTCACTGAATACATAACTTGTAGTGGATTAGAAATCTAATGGCAAGATTTAAAAATTGCTGATTTGGAATAATTATTCAACTCAGCTTTGTTATAGCTTACAGTGCACCACAATAGGGTGTTCATAGTCTAAGCCCTTTAGTTTGCTTGGTAATTATTGGCAAGGTCTAATATAATATCACTCATATTTCATACTCCTTCTGCAAATAGTTATGCCATATAAGAATGAGAAAAAAAAATGTGCTTTCGATTTTCTGAATTTAATCTTTATGTGCCCATGCACATTAGGGGTTAAAGCACATTAGCTCAAGCAATTGTATCATGTCAGTGCTTTAGATCATCGCTATGGTAGCTGCAGAAGGCAAAATAATGTGCAGATTGAAATTGCAGTAGTCATGGAAACAGAATCCTCCAGATGTTTCAACAAATTGCAGGAGAGCAGTATTCCCTTGATTACGGATAGTCCAGGATTTATTTGATAGATGGTGACATTGGTGGAGCAAGTTAGGACAAATAAACTGCAATGTTGCAAACAATTAAAAATCGAGATGTACTGTAACCCTTTGAGTGCAAGAAAGGATCGTTTGCTATTATTTTTATAATGTTCTTTTTTCGCTGAGTTGACAACTGTCAAAATTGAATGCTGAAAATCAGATTTTTTGTTGTTGTTGTTGTTGTTGCTATTTTGGTCTACCTATTCTTGGTTAAGGACACAACACAAGAGACGTGTAGTGGAAGAGTCTGCAAAGAGTTTTTTGATGCTAGACTCTTGGATTACTTAAAACAGGTTTTAATGGTTTAACAAAAACAAGAGTTGCCCATCTCCAACCAGGCCCATATGGTGTCTCAAATACAAATTGGACCTTTGCATTAAACTCATCCAGCTTTATTTGCTAACGATACTCTTAAACTGGAAGTTCATGTATGTACTAGCTGAGAGGTATCTTTGGAACTGGATTGAAGTTACCAGTTGTACCTTTGTTTTGTTAAACTGCTTGAAAATGTTTTATTTAAGGGGAGAGTAGCATCAACATACTCTTTGTACCACTACAATAAGTTGTAGTATTTATAGTGCTTAGCATGTCACTTGTATTGTATTGTATGAACTATAAGCTTTTTAAAGATTATATGCTCTCAAAGAAAAAAAAAAAAGACATTCCTGTTCTACTGTAAGCATTGCTGGCTTATTTATAACTCTCTGGAATCATTTGTGGGTTTGTTCATGTGTTTCGTATTTTTTTTTCTGCACTGAGACATGTATATAATATGCATTATTGCTTTAAAACCTGTATTATGAGGTTTGAGTTGAATGTTTTCATCTTAAGGTGAGCAACTTCTAAAAGCTCGTCATTCAAAATTCTTGAAGACTAATAAAAAAAAGTAAAAAAAAATAAATAAAAACAAAAAAATGCTGTGATGCATACGCTTTGTGAGATTCTCTAATGATGGATGCATTTCTAAAAAGAGTGTTATGTTTTAGTTAGATGGAGAGAAAATATGTTAAAGAAACGGATATCATTACTTCCAAACAATTGACGGTGGGAAAATTAAAAGCTATTATATGCAGTGGTGATAATTACAGATAATTTATCATAATTTTTCTCTGTGTGTTAATTTGATGGTAATCATGCAGAAAATGCATGTACTGCCTGAGATAGCCTTATACATTAGTGGAAATATAATTAAGAAGTATTTCTTACAAATTTCTCACTATCAAATATACCATTTATTATATTTATCACAGGTGCAATATATACCATTAATTTATGTAGATACGCTGTTATCTCTTGAATAAACATTGTCAACACAATATCATTGTTTGTTCTTGACCAGTCTAATTGTAGTGGTTGATAGCAAACCCAGTGAGATATTTGACACAAGTTCAAAAAAATAAGTTTAAATTCACTAATTCAGGTATTCTATATTGCAGGGTCTTATTAAGTTATTTTTTTTAAATGAGCTTTATCATTTTGAAAACACCAGTTATTAAAATGTATTTATTACATGTAAGAATTTAATATACACAATTACACTTGCAAATCAAACCTGAGCTCTTAAATGTTTGGCTTAAATGACCACTATAGTGCCTGAAAAACAAACTCATTTTTCAGGCACTATAGAGTCTTTAGGTCCCACCCACCCACCCTCCCGATGTGCTTAAGGAGTTAAAACCCCTTCAGTCACTTACCTTTCTCCAGCGCTGGGGAACTCTCCTCCTCCTGCTGACGTCAGCACCGAATGAGCACGTGCGGCAAGAGACGCACACGCAATCAAACCGCCCATATGAAAGCATTTCTCAATGCTTTCCTATGGACGTCCAACGTCTTCTCACTTAGATTTTCACAGTGAGAAGTGAGACAGCCACTAGAGGCTGGATTAACCCTCAGTGAAACATAGACGTTTCTCTGAAACTGCTATGTTTTCTGCTGAAAGGTTAAAACTAGAGGGACCTGGCACCCAGACCACTTCATTGAGCTGAAGTGGTCTGGGTGCCTATAGTGGTCCTTTTAGGTAAAAAAATGAGAAAAAAAGAAGATTGCAACAGGAGGAGGGACATACATTAAATATTCTTTCAAAAAAGTATATTTGTATCAACATTTACATACAATAAAAACATACAAATGTACTGATATATGTTCATATACGCTGAAAAAAGCAGTATAAGAATTTGCAGGTATACCAAATATTCAACCATATATAGAACATACTATATTTGACCAATGTATTGCCATTATATAACTGTGATTAGCATCTTAAAGTACATTAAGCAGTGATTATACTGTAATATACTGGGGAGCTTTTGTCTTTTATTTTAGTGTTCTAAGAAGCCTCATTCTGTGCAGTGTTGTGAATAGACTCAATTGAATAACATGCAGGCATATTTCTATCAAGGGAAAACATGTTGGAAATCATTAGCTCTTAGTAAAGCCTTCCTAATTTTGGTTTAATCAGTAACATTCTGCTAAACATTTGGGTCAATTCTCTTTGGGTAAACGGTGAAATATGGTAAATTGACAATCGACTTGTAAAACGTATTGTGTCCTTTATGATATTGCTTCTTTAGCTAACTATGGGATCTTTTTTTTCCCCTCATGCATCAAAATATCATATACATAAGTAATTTTAACTGTGTCTAAGTTATGTTTCTGTTACAGCTAAAGAGAACTAAAACTTTTTAATAAAAAGTTATTTTTAAAGGGACACTATAGTCACCTGAACAACTTTAGCTTAATGAAGCAGTTTTGGTGTATAGAACATGCCCCTGCAGCCGCACTGCTAAATCCTCTGCCATTTAGGAGTTAAATCCCTTTGTTTATGAACCCTTGTCACACCTCCCTGCATGTGACTTGCACAGCCTTCCATAAACACTTCCTGTAAAGAGAGCCCTATTTAGGCTTTCTTTATTGCAAGTTCTGTTTAATTAAGATTTTCTTATCCCCTGCTATGTTAATAGCTTGTTAGACCCTGCAAGAGCCTCCTGTATGTGATTAAAGTTCAATTTAGAGATCGAGATACAATTATTTAAGGTAAATTACATCTGTTTGAAAGTGAAACCAGTTTTTTTTTTCATGCAGGCTCTGTCAATCATAGCCAGGGAAGGTGTGGCTAGGGCTGCATAAACAGAAACAAAGTGATTTAACTCCTAAATGACAGTGAATTGAGCAGTGAAATTGCAGGGGAATGATCTATACACTAAAACTGCTTTATTTAGCTAAAGTAATTTAGGTGACTATAGTGTTCCTTTAATAATACAAATATAAACATATCAGTTTTACATAAAATATGCACCAGGTAAAAAGGAGGGAATGAAGTAAGGGAGAAAATATCCCAAGGCGAGGACTGTGGAAAGGATTGGAGGGAAAAGAGATCACAGAGAATATTTCTAATATTCAGGTGAAGACGTACCAACAATGGTTTATACATAGAACAAGCTGTTTATGGTCAGAGGAACCTCAGTCGTTGGCATAGTATTAAAATAAATTGTCCCATTCTGTTAAACCTTAAAATTCATTTATATGACATGTTTCTGTGGTTTCCACAAAAACAATAAGAGAATGATGTGTTCTTTATTTGTTCACTGGGAACAAACTTTAAAAAAAATCCAAAGATCAAAAATAATGACATAAAATTTATGACAAAAAGCTGATGTTTTCTTGATTCAACTCGATCTGTATCTTTCACATACGTTATAGAAGCTGGCATATAAAAATATGCATAGCAGCTCAGATTTATATCAAGCATGGAAATATGCCAGAAAATGTGCTGAGATTCTAATGTTAAAATGAGATTGTTAAAAGCTTTGTTATGAAATAGGCTCTTGCTTGAGGCTGAAAGCTCTGATGATTCTACAATAAGTTCATTTGAAGCAAGTCATTACTAGACACCACTTCGAGATTCCAAAGTGGCAACATGCATTATCCTTAGCAATAGTCATTCAGCATGAAATGACAGTTATAGAACTGAATCTTAAACTCATGTATCATTTATTAACTCTATTTATGTGAAATAAATTCTGCACTAAAGGCAAAATGTGTGGATGTGTTTAGCACAATAAAGTTTACCATATTGTGGGCCTCTAGATCTGTATTCAGTATGCAGCATGAACTGAATGGCCATACTGATACTAAGATTTATTTAGGCATACAAACTCACATACAGTGCATACATTTAGCATTCTAGGGGCACGCGCGCACACACACACACACACACACACAAATCTATCTAATGAGTTAATTTTCATCTATCTATCTATCTATCCATCTATCTGTCTGTCCGTCTGTCTGTCTGTTTGTCCGTCTGTCTATCTAATTATGATTATGGTTATGATTATTATTATTATTATTATGATTATTTGATAAAGCAATGCAAAGAGAGAGCATTTAGAGAACATTAGGACAATCATATTATGATAACTTTTGTTATATTGTTTCAATAGTTACAAGTATTACAAGAATGTATTGTCTAATAATTACGTTATTCAGCTGTTTCAACCTTCTATCCTGTACATTTTCTCATTTTATCCTCAGGCCCCAGATGATGACTATTACAATATAGACTGTCAAAGTATGCTCAAGTACCGCTGAGATTGTACACAAATCTCTTAGTTACTTAAAATATCACATTAATCCAAAACAAAGTCTATGAGCGACTTGATGTAATATCAAATTAAGTTCTCTTACTAAATGGTCTACGTTACTATAAAGTCCAATAAAATATTTTATAGATAGAAAAGGCCAAATGACATGACTTTATGAATAGTTAATATGTATATGCATATAAATCCTAGTATAACATTCATGAAATTGTGTACAATTGTTTGTGAGCTGAAAATTCCACAGAAAAACCATAATGCTTTGTGTCATGTATTATTCATTTCTAAGTAACGGTAATATGTTTTATATGAATCAAGGGACTGCTGAGTGGAGCAAGCTCGTTACACTAAAGCTTGCATTTTCTTCTCTGTTTCACATGCTATAACCTGTCAATGTCATTGCCCTTTGCTTGCTTTTTAGGCTTGATAGGGAGGTAGATAGACAGACAGACAGATACAGATATATAGACAGATAGATAGAAAGACAGACAGACAGACAGACAGACAGACAGACAGACAGACAGACCGATAGATAGATTCTTCTCAGTCTAATTCTCCTTGATCTTTCTGCTGCCTTTGACACTGTTGATCATCAATAGCTTCTTCTCATTCTCCATAATCTTGGTCTATGAGAGACTGCTCTCTCCTGGTGCTCCTCCTACCTTTCCCAGCACTTTTTCAGTGTTTCTCTCTTTGGCTCTGCCTCTTCTCCCCAACCCCTCTTTGTGGGTGTCCCCCCAAGGATTAGTCCCTGGTCCCCTACTGTTCTCGATCTATACTGCCTCTCTTGGTAAACTCATCAGCTCCTTTGGCTTCCATTATCATTTATATGCAGATGACACAAATCTACCTGTCCTCTCCTGATCTCTCTCCACCAATCTTGACTTGTGTCTCTGACTGCCTTTCTGCGATTAACAACTGAATGGCTGCTCACTTCCTTAAACTCAACCTGTCCAAAACAGAACTTCTGATCTTTCCTCCCTCAAATGATCCCATGTCTGTCTCCCTCCAAGTCAACAGTGCCACCATCACTTCTACCTTGCAGGCACACTGCCTAGGTGTTCTCTTTTGATAATGACCTCTCCTTCACCCCTCATGTCCAGTCGATCGCCAAATCCTGCCGCTTCCATCTCAAAAACATAGCTCGCAACAGCCCCTATTAACACCAGACGCAGCTAAAGTGCTGGCATTGTTCTTTCTCACCTTGACTACTGCAATCCCCTTCTGAGTGGACTTACGTGTTCCCAGATTGCACTACTGCAATCTATAATGAATGCGGCAGCAAGGCTCATTTTCCTGTCCGCCTGCACCTCCCACGCCTCCCCCCTCTGTCAGTCCCTACACTGGCTTCCGGTTAGATATAGGGCTCAATTTAAGATTCTGGTGCTTGCTTACAAGCCCCTACATAATGCTTCTCTGAACTACCTAGCCTCCTTAATACACAAGTATGTCCCGTCGAGGCCCCTGTGTTCAGACGAAGACCTATGTATATCCTCTGTCTGTACTCCCAAATCTGATACTCGCCGCCAAGACTTTTCCAGGGCTGCACCTTTTTTGTGGAACTCCCTTCCCTTACCTGTTAGACTTTCACCCAGTCTCCACTCCTTCAAAAAATCTTTGAAAACACACTTTTTCAGGAAAGCATATTATCTAAACTGTTAGTGGGTTTTTATTCCCCCCATCTTCCCCCGTAGACTCCTCTCCTGCAACTGTCAAAAATAAAATACTAAGTTCCCAGTGAATACTTTTCTAGCAACCTATTTCATTACCCTTTGTGTCACTATACCCCACTCACTCTATCATGTAAGCTCATTGAGCAGGGCCCTCAACCCCTCTGTTCCTGTGAATGCATTTGTCTGATGATAGATAGAAAGATAGATAGATAGATCAATCGATCTGTTAGGCTTTTAAAGAATCAAGTTCATCAAGTTCAACATATGATAAATCTTGTCATGCTCTTCATCGAAAAGAAGATGAAAAGCAAAGAGATTGTAACATTGTGACAGAAAAAGAAAAACAATTGTTAATCCATAAGAACAATCAAATTAGCTTTTTTATTTGACACTAATAGAAAGTTGTGGCAGCTTATTCCACGTGAAACGGAATACATCCGCTGGTATGCCATTAAAATACAGACCATAACAGAATATAAACAGAGAAACGGATGATGAATAGGGTAGGTGCAATAATTCGCATAACCATATGTAAAATACTGACAAGAACCCTATACATAGCCTACCTCAAAGCTGCAAAATAGGGGATAACCCAGAAAAGATACACAGAAAAGGAGACCCTTGAAACAAGGGGATCCCGAGGAGCAACTTTGAACACGGAAAAGGCACTTGAATGCCTGGTAACAGGAAAGAGAGAAAGAGTAGTGGGAGAATGAGCAGGTAAAAATGACCTATGCCGTACCCCCAACTTCCTTAATAAACCATACTTGGACAGAATATAAAAATAAAACGAAGGAACCTCCAAAAACCTCTCCAATAGCTACCTAGTATAGTATTGCCTGTGAAGGCAATCACCTAAACTAAGGCAAACTCACTAAATACCTGATACCATAAGCAAACCAAAAAAGGCCACCTAATAAAAAACTATAAAGGTGCTACCTAAGTAAAGTGTAAGACAAACATATAAAGTGAGGAAAACGCTCGACGCGCGTTTCAGCGTGGATACACGCCGTCGTCAGGAGCTAGTCAACCACTGTGTGCTCCCAAGCTTCTTAAATACCTGACATAACGTAGCCGAACAGCCTACAGCTGATCGGAGCAAATTAGAGGGGCGTGTGTGGATGCCGTTCTATCCCGCCTCCTAAGCCACGTCATAGCCAGCCTGTGGCTGTACATTGGTGGTTGAGTGGGTCAATCAAAGGTGAGCCCACGGAGGATCCGCCTCTCCTAGTTACAGCACACTTTCGGCGGTGGTCATAGGCTAAACGACCCATCCGTCGGGTGTGGGCGGAGAGGGAGGAGGGATACAATTACTGGCAAGCTGTTCGCCGTGTGTCTTCTAATACTGGGCAAACAAGTGGGAATGTGAAGCACCGTCTGGAGGGCGGGGCTTAACATCGCTCACTATAGACCGGTCAGTGGGAAATATACACCAAAGTAGCATACCACATATACACCTTATGAGGTGTTTAGCGAGGGCTAATGTGTGGATCCCTTGCCAGTGCCCATGGGTAGAAGATCAAAGTGATTTCGGCATATCCCCGAAATTGGAGTTTAATAAAGCATACACTGCAAAGCCAACTCTATATATCCTCTGTCCAGACAAATTATGCTGATGCTTAATAAGGATTAAAAAGTCAACCCCATATGCTGCAAACATAGGACAGAGGAAAAGAGAGGGGCTATTAGTTGGACTGCGTTCAATAACGATCCGAGTTTAAAGGGATAGTCAGAGAGGAATGCTATATTAGTCAGGCAGGGCTATCGATTACACACAGTGTTGTTCCAAAGAACAAAAGACAAAAAACAAAAAAACTTTATTATTTACATAAATACACAATTGCACAATCAGCAAATTAGGAATTAAAAATAGTCAGAAAAAGGTGACCAGCCTATAACCCGTGGATGTTAGGTACCCTATAAATTATAAAAATGACGTAAATGAGAACCCTTCGTTGAGTCCTTTGGGGGAGATTGTTTTTAATTTATAAATCCAATAGGACTCCCTTTGTCTCAGTTTACGGTCCCAATCACCTTTACGTTGGGTCTGAGGTATTAATTCTATACCCATAAAACGTAGCCTGCTAGATGAGTTGGCGTGATGTATCTTCAGATGTCTAGAGATAGGGACATAACAGAATATATTTTCTGGGCATGAGTAATGGAACCCCCAAGTGATCTCTACATGTAACACAGTGACAGGGCTATTTACTAAAGTTAGAATTCGAAATAAATTCCAAATTTAAGGCCAGAGTAGCCGATCTGAAAGCATGGGGTATAGGATCAAACACAGAAAGGATCAGCGCTGATATGACAATAGGAAATAAAATAGTTTAATATATAGGCAGCACACCTATAGAATGGGGGGTCCCCTCGAATCCCCACAGAATAATTGTGAAAAAGGAAAAAAGAAGAAAGAAGGGTGCACCTTAAAAACAAATACAAATAATACTTAGGTAGATATGTAACAGTCCAGGCAGTTATGCAATAGTCCAATATTAGAGTGGTTCACGTAGGCAGAAGAAGATCCTTGTGAGACAGCAAGCGAAATATATTGTCACAATTGTGAACTCGTAGTCCAGAGGTATATATATGGAGAAAAGCAGAAGACAAAAGACTCCAATGGTGCATTATGTCTTAATCAGAAAAAAATATATCAATATATTTTTTTCTTATTAAGACATACTGCAATCGATATATTTTTTTCTGATTAAGACATACTGCACCATTGGAGTCTTTTGTCTTCTGCTTTTCTCCATATATATACCTCTGGACTACGAGTTCACAATTGTGACCATATATTTCAATCTGAAAGCATGCCTGACCTAGAGAAGTTTTCCAGATTGGCTATTTTACCTTAAATTTGAAATTCACGTAAAATTCTATCTTTTGTGAATAACCCAGTTAATTGTTTTTCAGGGTTTTTACTCAAGTATTAGAATTTTAACCCCAAACTACTGTAATTTGCTGTGCAGACAAATAGAGATGTGCAGGTGTGTCAACCAGAAAAAATACACATGATTTGCTTCAATAGCCATCAGGAGTCACAATTTGCATTGCATTTATCTCATAAGCACTAAGCTCTGCCACCAACTCTGTCTTTTTAAACTAAAATATTCACTCCGATTATTTAAGAAAACAAATTGGCATTCTTTCCCTTCTTTTTTACCAGGTTGCCATGGAAACTCTGCTATCTCTGAGCTCTTTCCCATCTCACTACTTTTCTTAGGCAGACAGTCTACCTGGGCTCTATCATGTCCACCAGATAGCAAAGTGAATAGACAGCAGTGTCTCACGAGACATTTGACAAGAACAATGTGATGAATGGAGTTATACATCCCACTGTAAATTACCATACGGAAATGCCTGCATTGTCGTACAAACCTAAGAGGTTAAATAAAGACTGCACTAATATGAGGCTGGGATTAGATTGCTTTATGTATAATGTTAAGCAAGAGAAATGAGAATTAATGCTATAGAAATAAAACCCTTTCAGTTAATGCTAAACTGCACATTAGTGTTTGCAGCCTTTATGCTTCAAGTTTGGACTCTGAAACCATGTCTTCAAAATTGTCTAACTAAAATAACATACGCTATAGTAATACCTGTGTTTTATTATGAATTGATTTGTTCATTTATACTTGTTTCTAATGTGTAAGTGTTGTTTTAAGATAGGGTGCCCAAAAGGTAGATCCCCAGATGTTTTTAAACCCTTGATGCTCTGTCATTCTAAAACATTCTAAAGAAATTCAAAGAAACATGGGCGTTGTAGTTCTACAACATCTGTGGAACTACCTATTGGGCACCACTGTTTTAAGATATACGTAGTGTTACCAAACTCATTTAATCTTATTTTATTGATGTTGCTCAGAACAAGTTTTACAATAGATATACTATCCACAATCTTTGTTAATTAGCAAATATACAAACATCAGTTTGCATGTATCTCATTAGGAGCTCCTTAGATGATTGTATTTGCCTTTACATTTTAATAGCTAGGCAAGGGCAAGTCAATGGATCTCACTGATGTTTTGCTATGGCAAAAAGAAATGGGAGCTCATATTTTCATACCAATAGTTCATTTCATTTGCATTTATATGTCATAATAAAGAACATGACATTGCAAATTACGGAGACATTACAGAACACACAGTGGTTTGTTCATGTTTTTTTAAATGTGAGATGTCTTTTTCTAACAGACATGGCCACTTCTGGAGGTGACCGATAATTTGAGTTTATATTGCATTCCACTTAACGTGTTGAGCAACTGTTGGACTTTTACCATAATTGACAATGAATTTTGCAATGTGTTTGTCATTCTCACAGAAATCTGCCTAAGTGTTAAATTGTACCTTTCATGGGACACAAAAAGTAGCTGTAAATTGAAGAGCAGAATATTTAATCTCACATTGTGCTAGCAAAATGACTTGCAAATTTTTACATTTTCATTTAAAGCACTTTCAATTATCGCCCCTTCCCATCTGTTAATCACTTCTCGAATACTACTCTATCCCAGTGGCAAAAAGGTCTATGTCAAGGAATAATCGACTAGGGAGACCATGAGAACCCACCATCTGCCCGTTGTTACAGTGTTATTGCACTGGTAAACATTCCTTACACATGCTAGGGGATATGGGAATGAAGGTCTAATGTCATTCCAAGCTAACACTGACAAAGTGGCAAAGAATCCAGCATATTGGCATCATGGAGGAAGATTGCTGTGCTTGGGTAAAATGTTCCCAAGCATGGTCAATTACTCTCCTGAGCAGCAGGAGTATAGTAGTGTTGCCCATATTTTTTAGTCCTTAGTTTTTTTATGGTTGTATTTATTAAGAAGTATGTGATGAGTATAAGCAAATAGCTTACATCGTAATTTATCCTTACATCGTAATTTAAACATTGATAGTTTCCCGTCTTTTGCAGTTGAATGTTTTTCATAAGGGACAGCAAAGAAACCCATATGGCTCATATACCCTCAAATAATACCCAATAAAAATTGCATTACCCTGGTCTGACTTTGGAAGCAAACTAAGACTTAAACTGCAATCAATGTGAGAAAAGTTGGCCAAGAATTTGTGTTATTTCAAAAAAATTTAGATGTCAATCTATAGCGCTCTCTTTTAAAAGAATTGGAATTTGGAAGATATGTGCAGGTATAAATAAGTAAATAAGCAAGTATCACTGAGTCAATTGTATTTGCTCATATTATCCCTTGAGCTGTGATAAAATATTTGATGAGGACAGTAACAAACTAGATGACAAGCTCAACACTAGTGGATACAATTACCCCCCTCTTGTGCTTCTGGTACCACTGCATCAGCACTCAGTGATTTCAATCTTCCTTCTTGGAATTTGCTCACACAGAAATCTCTGAGCTACTTTTCAGCACAGCAGGCAGTAAGCTTGCCCTAATTACTGCCACAGAGACCCAGATGCTTTTGTCAGCTTCTCAAGCTAAAGAAAAAAAAATGGATAGCGCAAAGACAAAATAACCTAAAGATCAAGTCTAGTTCACAAAATAGAGGTGAAATGACACTAACGTCGTTGCCATCTGTATACCGTAAAAAAAAGGTACAAAAAAAAAAAGGAGGGGGGTGGGATAGATTGCGATAAAATACATACATATATATATATACATATAAAGATCATATCACACGTTAACCTTTTAGCAGCATTTTTTCAAACTTTCAATCACCAATACGTTTAAGATAGATGGATGAACTGAAAGAAATACTGAAAGGCAAACAGATGGACAGACATGCAGACAAAAAGACAGAAAGATTAAAAAAAATTACTTTAGCAGAGATGGAATTTAAACACATGGTATAGATAAAAAGAAAACAGTTACACTGACAGCCGCTAGAGGCGCTTCTGCAATGCTGGATGCGAAAATCGCATTGAGCACGCAGAACATCTATAGGAAAGCATTGAGTAATGCTTTCCTATGGGCGGTTTGAATGTGCGTGCGTCTCTGGCCACGCATGCGGCTCCACTTGGGAGCTGACGTCGGAGGGGGAGGAGAGGTCACCAGCGCCAAGGGAGCCCGGCACAGGATAAAGGTAAGTAGCTGAAGGGGTTTCAACCCCTTCAGCCCAGCAGGAGTGGGGCCCTGAGGGTGGGGGGGCAACCTAAGGTTTATATAGTGCCAGGAAAATGAGTTTGTCTTCCTGACACTATAGTGTTCCTTTAATAATTTGTGACTTTTTTTTCCTGTATAATGAATGATGTGTTCAAGTTAGAGCTACAATATTAACTCCAGGAAATTGTGAGTGTATTTCTTTTGTTTTGTTCTATTTATTTGGACAGTGACACTATATATTTTCCCTTTTTAAAAAAAAAAAAATTCTCCCTGCTTTTATATGTATATATATATATATATATATATATATATATATATATATATATATATATTTTTGGACACTTTAGGCGCTGCACCACTCCTTGTATTTTCATAGTTAATGATGCACCATACCAGTCTCTCAAATCTTTTATAATTACTTAAACACTGTAATACTAAAGACGTAACAATTATCGTTAGATATTTATTATATTTGTTATACTGTAAGTGAATATTTCTAACATCTTGATGAGTCAATATTGCAGCTGATTGTAGCACTCAACCCTTACAACTGGCCTTTACTTTGAAAACACATGTATTTTCTTCAATATTAAGCAGTATTTACTTTTTTTGAAATAAACTAGTTTCTCTGCTTTTTGGTTAATTATCATTTGTGTGTCATACATTCATTCTATGTTGTTTTAAAAATACCCAGAGGCCATTACTCAGTAAGCCCAAATTTAAGCTTCTTGGATCCAAGGATAATCATTTTTATAATTTTCACCAGAATCATCACTATAGTTAATCACAAAAACATATTTTAGCTTAACTAGCAGGGCCACTGCCAGATATACATAAGAAATGTGATTTGGCAGCGTTCGTTAGTGGTTTAACTCTGGGGATTACTGCTGCTAATTCAAGTGCAATAAGTTTACCTTAAGTTATCCTCTGAATCCAAATCATGAGGGAATTCAACTAAGACAATGCCAGGAATATCAAAATAACGTATGATGAATTATTTTTTTCAGAGCAAACATTACCAAAGCAAGTTCTTTTTTAGGGTATTTTTTTCCAAGAAGTGTCATTCTAATTCTGGGTTGTTTAATAAGAACCAAACACAAATTGTGGTAAAATAAAGGTCAAAATTGAAGGTTCTTTAGTAGTGATGTCCCGAACGGTTTGCTGGCGAAGAGTTCCTGGCGAACATAGCGTGTTCGCGTTCGCCACGGATGGCGAACATATGCGATGTTCGGTCCGCCCCCTATTCATCATCATTGAGTAAACTTTGACCCTGTACCTCACAGTCAGCAGACACATTCCAGCCAATCAGCAGCAGACCCTCCCTCCCAGACGCTCCCACCTCCTAGACAGCATACAATTTAGATTAATTCAGAAGCTGCATTCTTTTTTTTTGTGTTTGTGTTTATTATACATTATCCTCCATAGCCAGTAACCTGTGTTTATTATACATTATCCCCCATAGCCAGTAACCTGTGTTTATTATACATTATCCCCCCCATAGCCAGTAACCGGTGTTTATTATACATTATCCCCCCATTGCCAGTAACCTGTGTTTATTATGCATTATCCCCCCATAGCCAGTAACCTGTGTTTATTATACATTATCCCCCATAGCCAGTAACCTGTGTTTATTATACATTATCCCCCATAGCCAGTAACCTGTGTTTATTATGCATTATCCTCCCATAGCCAGTAACCTGTGTTTATTATACATTATCCTCCCCATAGCCAGTAACCTGTGTTTATTATACATTATCCCCCCATAGCCAGTAACCTGTGTTTATTATACATTACCCTCCCATAGCCAGTAACCTGTGCTTATTATATATTATCCCCCCATAGCCAGTAACCTGTGTTTATTATACATTATCCTCCCCATAGCCAGTAACCTGTGTTTATTATACCTTATCCCCCACAACCAGTAACCTGTGTTTATTATACATTATCCCTCCCATAGCCAGTAACCTGTGTTTATTATACATTATCCTCCCATAGCCAGTAACCTGTGCTTATTATACATTATCCTCCCCATAGCCAGTAACCTGTGTTTAGTATACATCATCCCCCATAGTCATTTATCGTTGGACCTAGGCAGCATGATGTCTTAGGCCGGCCCAGAGAGTGAGTGAGTGAGTGAGTGAATAATATAATATATATGTTCAGAAACATATTAGTAATATATGTAAATCAGGTTCATGCAAAGAGGGTGAAAAGGTATTAAAGAATAACACACTTATTGCATCAAATTTACAAAGCCAAACTTTTAAAAGCTTTCCTCATTTCTTTCTCGGGATGAGGAATATATCGGTTGTAGACTGAGGATTTCCATCTGCCCAATCTTTTAATAATATGCACTGGAGTGTCAGTGTTGAAGGAGACCGAAGGTGCCCCTATTCTAAATGAAAGAGCCGAGACATGGATACAACCCAATCTTAGGAGTAGTGTTCTGATGTAGAAGATGAATTTAGCCGTAGTCAGAGGGATTCAGTGAGAGTAGTGGTGAAATGTGTGTGGCATGACTGAGTGTGCGTAAGTAAGAGTCAAGTATTTTAACTGGGCACTAGTTCTAGGTGGGATAAAGTGGTATAGCGGATGGATGAGTAGTTTGGTTCGTTTTAGAGGTTTGTAGAGAAAGTATTTAGTGATCATGATTTTTAGCGCTATCCAATATTTTTAAGGTGGTTTCAAACAAACATAAAATGCTATATAAAATTTGTGGGAATATCGAATAGTCGCGTGCAGTAAATCAGAGATGGCTCAGAATATCGAACCATCGATCGGTAACCTGGATGAAGTAGGGGGTCTATCTGTTTTATTAAATACGCGGTAATATGCTTTTAATGGGATAGGACGTTAGGAAAGGTGTGTGATTGGGATAAGTGGTTGTGGCTGTATTTACCTTATCCTGGGACCGACCTGGCTCCTAAGCTTGAGCCGCGCGTGGCGGATCACTCCTGCCTCCACACGAGCCGCATGCGGCTTGATCTCCTCTTCTGACTTAGCCACGTGCACTGACCGCAGTGATCGGTCACGTGGCCCGCCTGGCACTAGGAACACGGCTCGAGTCACAAGCTCGCTCTTAAAGGGACAGTGGGAGCCAAAAGTTGATTCAGGCTCCCATTGGCTCACGTCATTCCAGCACCCCCACACACGAACGTTTTGGGGGCGTAGGCATGATGTGGGCCAATCACTGGTGTAACAGTAGTGTACATTAAAAAAAACCTAGAAATTTGACTGTGAAATAATAGCACGTGTGTGTTTCAGGGCCTGCCAGGGCACAGTTTTACGCCAGTGCAACTCATATCTGGTGTAACAGTAGTGTACATTTAAAAAAAAAAATACAGGGGGCTTGTTGTCACCTTTCGGGGACCCTTGGTGTTGTACGTGGCTGGGTGGAGGAAGAGACCTTCAATGACATCAGTGAGGACAAGGAACGGGACATGGCTAGCTTGGTATCCAACCTTGTGCAAATGGGGAGTTTGCGGTTGTTTGCGGTGCGTTAATCGGGGAGTTTGGTCTGTCACTGTGAAGCGGGCGTAACCCTTACACTACCTGATTGATACAACATCATAACTGATGTTTTAAAGCACGTTATTCCAAACAATTTAGGAATGTTAGGTGATTTATGCCCTTTATGGATTAAAACCAGACTCTGCATCAACTATGTAATTTTCCATGGGAGTTTTGCCATGGATCCCCCTCCGGCATGCTACAGTCCAGGTGTTAGTCCCCTTGAAACAACTTTTCCATCACTATTGTGGCCAGAAAGAGTCCCTGTGGGTTTGAAAATTCGCCTGCCTATTGAAGTCTATGGCAGTTCGCCGGGTTCGCCCATTCGCGAACATTTGCGGAAGTTCACGTTCGCCGTTCGCGAACGGAAAATTTTATGTTTGCGACATCACTATTCTTTAGGCTTAAGTAATCAATGTGAGTTGGACAAAGTATAAGTTGGACTTTAGTTAGGTCTATATATTCCAAATCCAAAAATAAACATTATGCATAGTTGATGATTTTTAACACTCTGAGTAAATAAAGCTGAACGATCTGAAATAAATATATATACTTTTATATATAATTTTATATATAAAAAATATATATAATTTTATATATAATTATGAAAGAAGGTGCATGCACTCTAAGGTCTTTCACTATAAACAATGGTGTTTATTAAAATATTACATTACAGAGGTGTTGATCAACGGTTTGACACGTTCAGGTCTTTCTCAAGACCTTGAGAGATCTTGGATCTTGAAAAAGACTCGAACAGGTCGAAACGTCGATCAACACCTATGTGATATAATATTAAAAAAAAACACCATTGTATGCAGTGAAAGTACTTAGAGTGCACCTTCTTTCAGAATTTAGCAGGATTGCACCAAGGCATTTATCAGTCTAAAAGACAAAGAGAGGGTGAGTGCCAAGCTATTTACATATATATATATACACATATATATATGTCAGGAATAATTGACGACAGGCCGTTGAATTATTAGAAAAATAATGCACACCCGAGGTGGTAATGCGGTCACGACACGAAGCAGAGTGTGCATTATTTTTTTCTAATAATTCAATGGCATGGAGTCAATTATTCCACTTGTACTACAGTTACCACACCTCAAAACATTGTTCAGATGATGTATTTCAAGACGTTTGTCCAGTTTTTGTCATTAAAAAGGACTAATTTCTTACGCAACTGTAATGCGGTCAAGACTTGTCTGGGACTACTTTAGCCGTGCGTCTCCCTAAAAATAATGCACACCTTAGAATGTTCATCAACCAATCAGATTGAAGCATTCAACAGCCCTGTAGTATAAATATATATGTTCTCTTATGGTATCAACTTGGAAGAAATAACAGCTGACCTACATGTTTAGGATTCTGAGAAAAATGCTTATATATATATATATATATATATATATATATATAAAAATAATATCTAGCGAGTTGTATTTGCACATAATTTGCTGGACTGTTTTAAGGGTAACACTATATTTTCTGAATTTTTATTTTTACTCCTATGTATATCTTTACTGTTTTCCTTCCTGGTTTGTGTGTTTTGAAGCAAGAGATCAAGGGAAAATCTCAGAAAAACAAAGACGCTTGTATTAAGGGACAACAATTGTATTTTGTAGTTGCTTATTAATTCTCAACTGCCACTGTTTGTCTGGATTTTCACTGGATATATATGCATAGCACCCATCGTTTTGTGTTTATTTTGAGTTGTGTTTTTCTGTACACTATATTCCCATAGGTTATTTTAAGGTACATGCCATTGTCAATACTCTTTCAGCTTACCTTTTCAAGATCTGTTTAATATCTGCAAAGCTTATTTTATATTGAGAGCATATCACATGACATAAACTCCAAAATATTAGGATTTGAAATATGGCAATGGAATTCATTAAATGTTAATAGCTCCCGACTGATTCCTCTCTTGCAACTGTCATTAGTCTAATACTATCCTTACCTTTTGTGTCACTTTACCCCACTCCTTCTAACATGTTAACTCATTGAGCAGGGCCCTCAACCCCTCTGTTCCTGTGTGTCCAACTTGTCTGGTTACAACTACATGTCTGTCCGTCCGCCCACCGTAAAGCGCTATGGAATTTGTTATTGCTATTTAAATAATAACATAATAATAATAAAATAATAATAATAATAATAATAATAACATAATAATAATAATAATAATAATAATAATAATAATAATAATAATAATAATAATAATAATGTTGAATGCATGTGCAGCAATATAACATATTTAAACATGTAATTTAATTATTTATCTTTGGGTTATTTACAAGGGACTCTCACTTATGTAGCTCATCTGAATAAAAACCTAGCTAAACCTTTCCAGGTAATCTTTCTTAAAGTGAGTACAACTACCATATTGGGATGTTTGAATTTCATAACTGTAGAATTTTATTATATTTATATCCACATGTGCACACTGGTGAGATAGTTCGGTTTAATTAATATGGTATTTATACTAGTATTACTAGTGTTGTTAATAACAATAGTATTACTTCACTGAGAGGGTAGTGGATGCATGGAATAGCCTTCCAGCAGAAGTGGTAGAAATTAAACTTAACAAGTTCATGATCTAAACCTTTACATTGCAATTTTCACTACACTAGATTTAAATTGTGGATAATTTAAAAAAGAGAATTGCACATGTAGGCATATTTAAAGCCAGTGAGGGAGTTTAAGCATGCGCGGTATAGGCATAAGGCTATCCTAGCTATAAGATAAGGCCAGGGACTAATTAAAGTATTTAGAAAATTGGGCAGACTAGATGGGCCAAATGGTTGTCTCTGCCATCACATTCTATGTTTCTATTATTCTATGTTTCTAATACCACATCAAATGTCAGATATACCAATTTGATTCTTGACATATTGAACTTTGACGTTTGTCCTTCTGAAGTTTGAAAATGTATAATATTGACATGGATAATAACATATGAGGACATGCCTGGATTCTAGAGAAATCCACAAGTATCATTCATGGCAAAACACCTTGATGATACAACTTAATATTAATTAGCACATTTATGCATGCCATAACTCAAACAAGCTATTGTGATCCTATATTAGTATATGGTTACCGCTTCTTGTAAAAGCTATACAGGAAGACAACAAATCCCCAGTATAAGCCATATTTCACATATTTAAAATCTTTCAACTAAATTCTGGGTTTAATGTTTATATCCCATTGGTTCTTAAATATTGTTACATGTTTCACTGAATGGTTTATAAAGAGTTCTTTCAGACTCAGCCTTCATTAAACATCCTCATATACATAATATGCCTATTATTGCTTTCTTCACAGGAAAGAAATGCTTATGATTTTAATTACTTAGCTTTTCAGTTCTTGGTCACATAAACCAGATCCTTACATTTTGTGACTGCATAACTAAGTTGCTGCTTTAGCTATCAGTCTGTTTTATAAAGCAAATCTCCAAAAATTCTAGCATGTTCAACAGTGTGTAAAAATCTAAATAAAATATATATTTTTTAAAAAGTAGCAATCATTTAAATAAAGTTTGAAATAACATTTTAATAAAATAATTTAAATACATTTGATAAAGTAACAATAATTTCACTTTAACTCATTAATATCTCCCAAATTCTATTCATATGAACGTTTAGTGCCGCACAAAAGATGCAGGGTGAGATGGCCAGAATCAAGACATTAATAATTGAATTATTTCCTATCACCCATAAAAACAATTCTTTTGCCTCCTCTGGCTGTATCTTAATGCATTAAATGTCCCAGAATGAGTTTTATTAGCCGAAATACCCATAGATAAGCTACACTGCAATGATTTTGCAGAAACACTTTATGATGATATAAAACAATTTAACATACTAATGTGTAAAATGAACAAAAAATTCTGTATTACTGCGATGATAAAGGATATAGTTACAGGAAGTATATAGAGATTACATTTTTTTTTTTATTCTTTCTAATGTAGCATTTTATTGCCTGTCATTAACATAGCAATAAGTATGTCTATTAGAAGAAATGCAGAAAATATCCACCTTATATTTTATGTTTGTTGCCATAAAGAGAGAGTGATTGGACTGCGTCAAAATATAAGGAACGGCAGAACCAATTAAGCTGTTTTGCAAGAACAAGATGTAACTGGTTATATTACCACTTTGGCTTTAGATGGTATATTTTGGAATAGATATTCCTTTATTGCCTTTGTGCCTTCAATTCCTTATTGAAATGTAAAATCTTAAATGAGATCAGAAATATTTATTGTATATTGTTACAGATGAATTGACTACTGAAACGCACACAATTGCTAAAAAAAAAAAAATTAAAATGCACTGATTACATTGAAATTGATGCACTTGATGAAATAAAAATGTAGATGAAAAAGAGTTTTCAGCTGTGGATATTTTACATGAAAAGAATACACAGCTTTATCTTGTAATTCCAAACACAAGGGAACGCATTGATTTGTAGAGAAATATGTGATATATTAACACTGATTTTAGGACTATATACATATTTATAAGCAGCTGAAGGTTTGCATGCTGTGAACTGCAAACAATACAATACTCCTCCAGTAGTCGTCTAAGAATTTAATTCAATATGTATTTGTCAAATCATGTATTTTCAATTACATTCCATTTTATTTTTCTACATAAATGGTTTCCATTCAATGTGTGGGCAAGTTACACTAAGTAATGTTCGATATTCCTAAAACCTCTGCTTGGAAATGTCTGCATAGAATTTATATGCTGAATTTTGCTATGGAATAACTGAGACATTAAAGGAACACTCCGAGTACCATAACAAATACAGCTTGCTATAGTGGTTATAGTGTTAGTGGTGCCTTGTGTTCCCACGCACCCCATTAAATGTAGTCAAACCATTTTTAAATGTTTAGTTATTTTTCCAGTGATCTGCTCGGAGATTCTCCCCAACTCCATTACTAAGGCTCCTAAGCAGCACAAGAACAGTTTGACTTCTAGCAGTGGGGTGGCCACCAAGGCTCTACAGTGAGATATAGTGGTTATGTAGCTTGGAGTATTCCTATAAACAAATTAACAGCCCAGAGAGATTTGGGGAGGACTGGATTTTTGTGAGCACATACATTGAATCCATAGTTCATTACTAAAGTCTATTCACTAAATTAAGAATTGTAGGGATTTGAGCTTTGACTTGATACAATTAGAACTTTATAACAGACATGTAAACTATATCAATTTATCAAAACAGGATGGATTGCTACTTTGCTACCAAACGCTTGTTCTAAATTACAAATTTTACAAAAATAGCAGAACACATGGGTAGGAAACCTCCGGCACTCCAGATGTTGTGGACTACCTCTCTCATAGCGATCCTACATACATAATGCTGGCAAAGCATCAGGAGAGATGTAGTCCACAACATCTGGCAAGCCGAACGTTGCCTGTCCCTGTCCTAGCACATATATGAAGACTGTATTGAACTAAAAATGGAAAGTTATTTAGTTTAATTTGTGATTTATTTGTTAATCTTTTCTGAATATAGTGTATGGATACAAAACAGATGCAATATGGTATTACTGCAGCCAGCAATTGCTGTCCACAATTAATGCCACTTCATTGCATCCTCAGAGCTCTCGCTTCTTCTTCCCTTTCCTGGCTGTTAGGATATTAATTAATCATTAATTTTGTCCTTCAAAAGTTGCTATAAAGTGTAAGAGATGAGAGGGATACTTTTATTTCCCAGGACATTTGCAGAGATATGAAAGGACAGAACAGAACCCTGGCTGAGAAGTTTGTTTCTCTGTGGTGTGAGGAACAGCACTGGAGCAAAGATAAAAGTAAGTTAGGCTTCATGGGCTAAATTATATTCAAATGCTTTATTGTGACATTCTGATATGCATCTGCTTGCATCATGTATTATTTATATGAAGCCTTTATTTTACATTTTTCACTATATATCATTTTATTCTTTCTATGGCAGGGCTTAAAATGTGAAGTTTTGTGCTACTAGCTAGACATAAAAAGTGAATCACCACTGCAAACCATTGTATATTCTCTACCTGTTGTATCGGTCTGTGTTTGTCTTTTTCCCCAATTTACAGTGCTGTGGAATTTGATGGCGCTTTATAAATGCCAGTAATAATAATAATAATAATATTCACTAGGGATGATTTTCTATTCACCATGGATAATATTTTATTTGCCAAACACTAGTGTGAGTAGGAATTTTGAGCTCTGTTCTATGGTGTTTGCGAAGCAAATACTTTTTCAAGTATTTACGCCTATAAGGATTACCTTTGCAAAGTGTTAACTTTAGTATATTACCAAATTCAGCTTAAAGTATCTCCCTAATATTATTTATTTAGCATTATCCTTCAATAAAAACTGAAACTATGAAATAAAAATAGTTAAGTCCCCTTCACACCACAGAACATTGAAGACTACTAAAAAAATAAAATTGTTTGTAAATGAATGTATTGTGCTTTTTAGATGCTTGCCTTTGTTCCATTTAGGTTGCAGGGCACAAACCAAGGTTTTTTGTGAGAATATAATGATGAATCTTTTTCAGAGTTGCTGTCTCATTATAAACAGCAAGGCATCCTTCACCCATATTCTGCCCTCTAAATTTACCAAGCATGCATAGCTCTTCAGTGTAAAATAGAACCAATTTGATTCTGCTTGGCCAAAAATGTGTTCCAATTGTTTGAAAACATGCAAGACCCCCAGGGAATATTGCAATTGCTATCTAAGTGGCTTATCAACGAAAGCTCTATTTGATTGAAGGAAACAAAACACCATGACAGAATCTTTTTGGTAATAAAGCAGCTATTCTCTGTGAGCAATTTCTAGAAACTGTTTGTAATACATGACAACTTGGCCTGCTATGGAGTTAGTTGCATATCTGCCTTCATATCTGTGTTTCTAGAACTGGGTAATTCCTTTCCTTAAATGATTCCTATCCAAAGTTTTGCTACAGAGTCAGGCCTGAAAGTCATCACTGTGTAAGAAGTTGAACTATAATATCTAATATAATAAAAACAATTATTCACTAATTTCTAGAATTTATATGGTTAAAATGCATGCTAACATGTTTTTTTCCAGAAATATCTTGTCTTCTTTCATGATCATCTTTTTAAAGTGTCAGCCTTTGAAGACCAAGGGATAGTGGCACATATTATGCCATACTTTGCCCTTTGCAATGACAAACGAACAGAATACATTAATACATTAATAAATGAGAAACTAAATTCTCAAGACATTTTATCATATCTTCCCTAAGTCCAGCAATTAAAAGTGTTTCGCTGACAATATTAGTCATTTCTGACATATACAACTGTTTAAAATCCAGTATATTTGAAGAAAATAGAACAAACAATTGATGGTCTACATCTGAGATTATGATTGAGGCACACTGAAAGACAAGTAAGAAAATTTGAAAACAATTTGAAAACAATGAATATTTACTAACCGATCCAGCAGGTTCTCTTGTAGGTACCTTTCCCCTTCTCGTGCTGGTTGCCAATGTTGTTGTGGTTTCCATAATGGATGTAGACATCTCTGACTGCATAGCTGTGGCCGTGGATTCTGTAGTCATCGATGAAGGCACATCTCCAACAAGTTTCACATTTCCTTCTATTACAATGTTTGGATCATTTTCAGCTGCCATGTTGAGAACTTTCAAGCCATTGTAGTAGAGGCCAGCAAGCTGGCCTTGAAAGGGTTGTCCTCGATCCTTTCCACCGATTTTAATTGTAGCTTGGCTGTTGAAGATTGTGAGTTGACGCCCTGTAAAAATAATATTACATACATGCAAAAATGTTGATTGTGAACTCTGCATTCTTGAAAGATGATCAACAGATTTTATGGAATGAATAATGACTGCAATAAATTATAAAGTTTGAATAAGGCTCATAATTCATTGCACTTAATGAGATGGTTGTGATACGCATATTTATCAGTAAGAATTTATATTTCTTAAATGATTTTCTTTGCCTAAAAGCCAATCACACGTTTCAAATAAAGTTTAAAAATGTCACATTCAATTTAAGAAGTTGTATTTTTGCTTAGAGAAAACTTTACTTTGCATAAACAGTTTTTTAATTAAGGGCAGTTAGTGCTTTATAAATCAATGATCTATTCTATAACTTTTCAATAAAAAATATATTATTTTTTTAAGTACGAGGAGGAAAAATATATATTTCTTAAATAATTAAAAGAATTTGATTTTGTCCATAGATTTGTCCATTATAATTGTTCTCCTATAAATAAGCATGTCACCATGTCAACTATGATTGGCATTTAGCAAGACTATCAATTAAAATAGAATCGTTCAGATGTAAAAGCGATTTTTGTAATGACACACATACCAATGGTGGAAATTATGGCACAATTTAATTAAACAAAGAAATCCTTAAAACATTACCAGTGTTATAAAATCACAGATACATTTTTAGCAGACTTGTTTCTGCACAAGAATAGCATGCACACATTTTTAAGATCTTTTGATTAAGGTTTTTTTCAAGAATTTCCTTGAAAGGTTGCAAATGTTAAAGGGACTTCATTTTGATTGGCAATTCATGTTGCCCGCTATTTAGATTACCTGTGGTTTAAACCAAGATTTTTTTTTTTTTCAGGACCATAAGAAAGATTCCAAAACTACAGATATTTTAGTTAATAATTTAGATGCTGGAACAGGAAATGAAGTCTATGAATGATTTAGAATATTTGGTTAAAGTTATCTATGAGTTGCCTTCATAGATTGAGTTAGTGTATTGTATTTACAGTCCCTTTAACCTTACGTTAACAGGGTACGATTATTAAACATCTGATGTTACTAAAATGATACGAAAATTATTGTACATTGTATGCATATATTACTATCTATGTTTTACGGTTTTAAATGTTTTTTAATTTAGTTTTACTGAGAATTTATTTTTAGGTTTATTAGTGTTACAATCAAAAACTACTTGGTTATGTTCAAATTATTTTTATTTGAAGTTTTAATCAATGTTTTTTTTACCTTTGTCGAGTAGCCAATCATCAACTACTCGACCAAGTCGATATGGAATTCGCTGTCTAGCAATCGCCAGGCGTTCGTTATCATTGTTTCCTTTAAAGTTTAAAGAGACATTTCATTGGTTAAAATCTGTAAGGTCAAAGGTTAAAAGTTAATACTTAAAGCTTGAGCTATACAGTTGCCACATGACTTTTTGAAATTTGGATTTTTAAAAAATTGTACCTAGAACATAATCATGTTTCAGACTTGTCATTCAATCATTTATTTTATTTTAGCAAACAAAATTATTCCTATGTTAATTGAAAATTAGAAATCTGCACTTGAACTAGGTTATTAAAATTAAGTTATAAACAGACCCAAAAACATATTTAAGCATCAGATAATGCCTTTACATGAAATAATCACTGTTTTTGGTATTTGTTATTATCTAGTTAAACATGTTCAGATGTCACATATTTAATTTTGCAGGACACATCCAACATCTTAATTCAGGTTAGTCATTTATAAACGGCTACAGATCTTATACCATTCTTGGATGTTGCTGCTATCAATGCATCCATGTAACGAAGAAATGATAACGCTAATTGCTACTTAGAAAAAGGAATTCTCATCCACAAGATTCAAAAAATCACATGGTACAAACGCATTGCAAATTATATAAAATAAAAAATAAGGTGAGTTATTAAAATTGTACAGTGGTTCATTCTATCACGGAATAAGGATTTGACAAAAGTTATTTATATGGTATTTAGGGATTCACTAAAACCAATGAGCTCCATCCTAATTAAATTTACAAGTCATCTATAAGCAGTGCTAATAAAAGTTCATTTTGAAATGTCTAATTGTTTGGGTGTACCATTTAATGGTAATCTTATATACATTAACAAGAAGAATGTATTGTATATAAGGGAACCTGAAAAGAACTTTTTAGAGACAAAGAAACACACATTGTCAGTTCAAGGACATTCTGTATAATACAACAAACTCATTAAAAGTTTAAAATCACTTTTAAAACCTCTAGGGTACTCTTATAAATCTATTTTAGGAAATTTTGAATAATGTCTTTATTACAATTTTGTAACACTAATTGTTCTATTTCAAGACAAATTACACTATCTATCTATCTATCTATCTATCTATCTATCTATCTATCTGTCTATGTATCTATTTCTATGTTAGTCTGCCTGCTTGTCTATCTATATGTTAAACTCATTGAACACAAGTATACATGCTTATATCTTATTAATGTAATCTTAATTAAGTTGCACACATTAATAATACAAGGGAATTAATGCACTCCATATAAAACAATACATAAATATATCAAAAGCTATATATAATACCATGTAAAGATAGGGAATGCCGAATTTTGTGGCCATGTCATGTTTAGCTTGTACAAGTGGTATCAAAGTAATTTTGAGAGTACCCAACCAAATTGAATGACTTTCATGGGAGATTAATATCTATAATTGGAGACCCTTCTGCAATTGTATTGCTTCTAGTAAAGATTAAACTGTTTACTAAGACAATTGAGTACTTTGTGATGTCTGGAAACAATGAATGAATACTCCAGTGACAAAACCAGAGGCTTGTTTATACTTCATACAAAAAAAAAGAGTAAAGCACTTGTGTGAACAAGAATATCGTAATAAATTTAATACTGTGAGTAGTACATGTTTTCAGAAGATAACACAGACACTTTGACCTAGACACTTTTAGGCCATGTACATACCCTGGGATTTAGATATTGGTATTATATATTGTATCACTTTTAGTGACTTTTCAGCCACTTTTATGATGACCAATTTAAACATTAGGCAACTTAACTTACACTTGAAAGCAAAATTAATTCTCACTGGCCATAAAGTTGCACATTTTAACATTTGAAATGTGAACATCTAGTCTGTGCGAAGACCGCTAGCACTGCATCCCTTATTTAAACATAAATCATTTTGAAATGTATGAGAAAATGAATGAGCAATGTGAATAGGTAGTACACATAAATCAATCATATTAACTCTTATGTTGAGATGAAGTGGGATTTAAAAGAGCACATTGCATCACAGAACTGGTTTTTAGAGTTCTGTGGCTACAAGTTAGCTATTTCGGGACCCTGATACAAGCTCTGCAAATTGGATCAAAGTCAGTAAGATTTATACAAACTTTTTTTTTACTATGTTATTTCACTCAAAAGTCTAAATGTTGCACATTAAGCTCTAATACAATCCAAAGACACACTTAATTATTCATATATAATGTCACCATTTGTTAAGTCAAAAGGATTCAATGAGTAGCTCAGATTCCAGGAGATAAACTGTTAAAATGATGAGAAAGACAAATGTAAACTTGGTCCAGATTGTAAAATATTTATTTGTATCAAATTATTTTTTTCTAAAAAGACCATCATCATAATATGAAAGGCAAAGACAAAGTAATGTAAGTCTTGAAGGACACTTCTGTCTTTACATACTTTTTTGTGTATTCCCTCCTAATTAAAATGTTGTGCAGAGGAACACTTTGAAATGCTTTGGAGAAATCTGTGCCCGTCTCACCAGAAGGTTATGAAAAGAGGCCTTTGTGCTGCCAATCATAATGTCTTGGTCCTCACGACAGAAGAAGAACATTCTTCCATTCATTACAATTCAGCTTCAAAGCAGCTCATTTGTAACAGTAGAAATACTTCATGAGTGAAATATGACTTATGCAGCATGTATCTACATTTTTAATTATTAACTATGTTATGCTTGATGGACAATATATGGACAATCGGTGGCTTTTGTTGACTTAATACCAGTACGAAGTTGGACTTTGATTTCATGTTCGTGTTTCCAAGTAAAATCTGTCTGAAGTCCCAGATATGATAAAAGAAATGCCACCTGAACAATATGATCTGTCTATTTGGAATTAATCTCTGTGCATTTTCAATAGCAAGGTGTCATAAAATTACCATTACAAATGACGGCCAACCAAGTCATTTTTAGAGGATGGATTGTACTTTAATATGTATGTTAAATTCCCTTCCAGTGTTATTGATATTCCAAAGGGAGTTTGACTTGATTGGAATGACAGAACAGCAAAGTTATGTCTCAAGCTACTTATTATACTTTTCACATGCAATTATATAAATGAAATGAGGTTAAGCGTTGATTGGAATTTGCACATAAATTCAGAGGGAGACAATAGTACTTTTCAAGTGAACATCGGCAAAATCAACATTCTACAAAATTTCATCAACGTTATTTCTCATAAGCTTTTTTAATAGAATTGGTATATTACCAATTAAAACATTAAAATGAAAAAAGGCTAATAATTGTACCCCATTTTTAATAATTATATGATGCATGGCGCATTAATAAGCTAATTAAAGGAAAACATACACACAAATAAATTCAACACATTTAAAAAGTATTGAAAAATATACTCACCTTTGAATGTCCTAGATTTGCTGTAAATCTTTCATGGCGACATTCCACACCTCACATGTTGTGGACTACATCTTCCCTAATGCTCTAACAACTATCTAACTGGCATAGCTTCAAGGGAGGTGGAGTCCACAACATCTGGAGTGCTGAAAGTTGTTGATCTAGATCAGGGATAGGCAATCTTCTGCACTCCTGATGTTGTGGACTACATCCCCTATAATGCTCTTACACCCATAATGCTGGCAAAGCATCATGGGAGGTGTAGTCCAAAATATCTGGAGTGCCAAAGGTTACCTATGCCTGATCTAGATTAACCAGTGAAAATAAATGTATGTTGCATTTTTCTTTGACTTTCTGAAGTTCTTTTTGATTCTTTTTTGTTTCTGGCAGACTCAGTTTTAAATATAAATGAGAGAAACTGCCAGAGAACATGGGGCATGGGGACTTGCATGGGGCATGCAGTTGCCTTTGTAATTTAAGTTTGAGGATGGCCTTAAAGCAACAGAGGTTTTGCAAACTACTGACACGGGAATAGATCAGCACTTTTGGTAGAGACAAATTGTTTGGAATTTCCTTATCTCATTTCAGTCCCTCAAAAAATATTTAATTAACATATATATACAGTATATCCTTGTGAATATTCCCAGTGTGCATCCTAATATTTTGTTTGTCTGTGCAACATTTTTTTTTCTTTATTACTTAATTACTTAGATAATTAAAACATGTATTATGTCTGTGAGAAAACCAGCAGAGATCTCAAGGTTTTCTCTGGTCATTCGTCTATTTTAAACTTTATTCATCTATTTTAAGCCTTATTGGTTTGGTAGATTAAAGCTACCGAACACCGACCACCCTCCTGGCTCATTAACTTCAAAAGGGAAACGTCAATTGAGCACTCTCTCGGAGTGGTATAGTCAAACGCCATGTGGCAGAGAAAATGGCGGCCATCTTGTTTGCAAGAAAGGAGGCAGCAGGACCTGGTCGTCGAGTGTCTGGAACTAAAATCGGACGCTCGACTTCCCAAACACCGCTGAAAGTATACGAACGCCTGCTTCCATTTGTTGCCGAACAGCTAGGAGAGCGCCGTTCGGTTGTTCGGTTCCCACGAACCAGGGGAACAATCACTCCCGTACGTGGATTAGTTCATTTTTATGCCATTTTCAAAATTGACCGACCGCACACATTGAATTCGTGGAATTATTTTGGGCAGGAGCCTCGTGTGCGGTCGGTGAACTAAGACTTCCACACTTTTTAAAAAACCCTGAACTGATCTGGGTGAAATTTGAACATGTTGGTCTCCCAGATCAGGGCTATCAGGGGATATGTCATTTTTGGGGATAACCTAGAGTTAAAGGGGTGTTCTGAGTTTTGGGAAAAATATGTTCCCTTTGCCTGGAGATAATTGGGTTATCCATTAGCTTACCTAATTATCTCACAGGCAGAGAGAGGGAGTGTTCTATTATAAATGCACAATGTGATTGGTTATTATGTTTGTGCACTGTGGGAGATCCTCTTGCAGGGGGACCTCCATAAAAGCCTGTGTGGTCTCAATAAACACCATTCTTGTTACACCCTTCATCATGTTTCGGCTGATGTTTGGGTACCTGATTGATACTTGGGAGAACTGCAACTGGAGGATTTCATTTCTTTGGGATTTAACTGACAAATAAAAAACTGAACGGCGAGCTATAATCACTCTGGCTCTCTGCCATTCGGCTCAAACCAAGCGAACCACTGGCTACCACTCCAGGGTTCGTTACAATGTCACATGCTTTTTTGAGAATTTTGGAATCTAAAATATACATTATTTAAATGTTTTTATAGGCCCGGGGTTTGTGGGCCAGTTTCAGGAAGTGCCTTGTGTTGTCCCCTGTTTGTCTACCTGGGACAAATACAGCTTGTTCTGCTAAAACTAGCATGAGTAAGAAAGGGCTCAGACATTCAGCCAATAGTATGATGTAACTTGTTATGTCTGCATTTAGCAGTGAAATTGATCTGAAGTTATTACTAACATTGGGTGGTTCACCGTGTTTTTGAAGTGTTATTATCTGGGCTTCCAATACTTCAGATGGAACAGATCAAGATAGCATAACATGATAAAATATATTGGTGAGATGTGGTGCTAGGGTGTCAACGTATTTGATAAAGTACAGATTAAAGAAGCCGTCAGGACCTGGTGCCTTGTGCTTTGGAAGTCTTAGTATTACTTTTCTGACTTATTCAGAAATAAATGGTTCATTAAGAGTTGCTGCCGTGATTAAGGGAATTGATGGTAATGAAATCATTTCTAAAAAGGATGTGATGTCTGTGAAGTGTGGGTAGCCCACGAAGTTATCCTCCCGCAGGTTAAATAAGGAGTGGTAAAAATCTGCTTGTACTTGAACTATAAAGTCAGGGTTAGTACGTTTTGGTGCTGCCAAATTTAAGGAGGTATGGGATTTTGGAGGAGGAATATTTAGATTTTAGTATGGAAGCTAACAACTTTCCAGCTTTATTGAATAGGGAGTAATACCTGGGAGTTTAGTAACTGGGTCCAGTAATATGTACAAATTATCTGCATATTTTCAAATTATACTACTGATAAAAGCAGCAACTTTATATGGCCGCCTTTCCCATGATCCCCCAAGCAACAATTCACCAAATAGCATGTGCTAAAATAAAACATTATAAAATAAAGTTAAGTAATGTTAAAGTTAAAAATACTGTAAAGAAAATATGATTCAATAGAAGAGAATATAAACACTTGTGTGTTTAGGCACTAGAAGCTGAAGAAGGTGGGATCCGGCCATTGCTATTGGTGAGCAATCTCTGTGGCCTTAGCCTTGGTGTCTACGGTTCCCAGGTAAATTAGGTTATCCTTTGCCAGGAAGCAGATACCACAAATGGCGGGGTAGGCTTAATTGTCGATGATATTATCTTCCAAGTCCTTAAGGTCTCCATGCCCTCGTCCAGAGATCACATGCATGTTGCCATATCTTCACACCATGATGCATGTATGGAAGACCTATCTATATGCGAGCTTGTGATTCCGGAGTGATTTATTGATGTTTACAAATTATTTCCTTTTTGCCATAGTAAAAACAGATAGATCAGCAAAAAGAGACATTTCCACGTATGGATTTGGTAAGGTTTGTAGCTTTCACATTGGAAACATCAGCTAATCTTTAATGTGATAGAAATTGATATAGAATATAAAGTCCCAAACAGTGGATGCAGGCAGGCCCCTTGGTTTGAGTAATCTGTGAGCCAGGTCAACCAAAAGATTCCTTCCCTCAACCGAGGGGGATAGCTTGAAATAATTCTTTAAAGTAGGGCTTTCGCTGCAATGGATTTGGGTATTCCTTTAAAGGCTAGCATATGTCTATCTTTCATGACCGCTACTTTTGAATATAGTGTGCTCTGTTCTCATTCTATCTTGTGGGTTTTATCTACCAGCTCATTGTGAGCCCTAAACAATTCACCTGCTTATATTTCTAATTTGTCAGTACTAACCCCAGTTCCCTTACAGCTTTGTACATGTCTGCCATTTTCATGCAGAAGTCTTCTTGCCAGGTAGTTCTAAGGTCCTGTAGTAAGGCTTACATCTTTTTCACCAGGGCTGAAGTTGCTCCTGGGGATTTTTCTGCTGTATCCAGTTCAGTATGAATGTTGGATACAGGGTAGGAGGCCCCAGACCAATCGCCATCATGCTCACTTCTGGTTTTATCTTTTTGGGATGATTTTGAATGTTCAATCATTCTTTTGGACTTGGGGGTTGACATAGTGGCTTCTCAAAACATTCCACATCCAGTACACTGCGGATTAGAGGTCAGTAAGTCACTTTGGAAGTTGCGTAGGGTTAAAATCGCCAATAGCCCCTACTCCATGCATTCTCTCATGCTGGTGGTAGAAAATCATAATTATATTTAATGACATAGTTTTCATTTCATTGATGTCTTTTTTTTTTGTATATGCCACTAAGGTGTATTTATATTTAAATGTCACATTTGTCAGACATGCAACATTTTTGGTAAGACATCTGAGGTATTTATTTATTCTGTTTAAATGATGTACACTGGGAATTGGAGAACCCTTGAGAGAAATGTTTCAGAAGTGGTATCAAAACCTGTCTTTCTGAATTAACAAAGATTTATGTACAAAATTATGTCTAATAAACAATATCTTCCAAATGGATCTTGCTTTGTATTATATTATCCATCAAATAAATGTTCTATTCTAAATTTTGAAAAGGCAATACAATGTACCAATTAAATGTGTTGTTTGTTTTCATTTTTCAAATAAAATATCTTATAACATGTTCATTCTGGCAATTTTTTTGTAACGCTTTATGTGCCAAAAGACGTGTACAGTGTATTGCTTCTCAGTACGTCGTGCGGCATCTGGGCACTTAATGGGTGAAGGCAATATACATGAATGTCAGTGCTGATATAATAGTGAGCTACTGATGTGAATAGGATTTAATAGAATACATCTATTGGTTGTCAAGCAGAAATCATCTTGGTTTGTGGATGCAACAAGATGAAGTCTTAAAAAAAAAAATAGAAAAAAAAACAGATCAAAGTTTTGTCATGATTTGTAGGTTGACATTGTCTGCTCTCACCGAATTTTAAATAGGTTTTCTCAGTCAGCAGGTTTTTTTTTAGAAGATGGGAAAAAGACTAAAGTGTAAAGTCATTTCCAGATGATGAATATAGACTAACATAATAATGCAGTAATTCAGTAGATTTAAGGAATACTTTTTAAAAAATCATGACATCCCGGATGCTGATTGTTTTTCTTTTTTTTCAGTTTCTTTTCAAACAGTTCTTTGAAATCACAAAAAAAGTTTTTTTTTGTTTTTCTCTTTAATATTGTGTTTTAACTGCTACATGCATAAACATTTTTCTTTCAAAATGCTGCCCCCCTCCAAGAGCCAAGTTAGCAGTGATGCTACAATCATCTCCGTATAACGCATACCATCATGCTCTCTATATGACTTATGTCATAGTCCTCTAACAAAAGCCGATTTTCCGTGATAATATGTGGTTTATTATTCTCATATTTTCTTATTTCATATAATGTCACATTAATGAACTTATTTTAGCGTAAAGTTTGTTGTCAATGCTTTGTGAACAGACCACTCAGACTTACAGAAACCTGAACAAATCGCAGGAAGGGTCAATCTGTTGAATTCAGTAGTTCTTGTAGGCCTGACAAAACCAGTCAATCATCTTTATCACAAATTATTATTATTAGAAAGTCACAAAGAATAACTACTCTGCTAATATGTTTCTTTCATTTGAGAATATAATACACTGTACCTGCTAAACTGTTACGTGCGATTTGTGATTGCTTGCAAGGGTGGGTCATATGGTGAAAATAAATATTTTAAAGAAAGTTAACCAAAAGCACTGGAATTAGGCATAAAGGTACATTTGACATTTTCATTTGTGATATATAAAAATGGACCCCACCCCCTTCCAATATTGTTTAAATTGTTATAATAGTGCTTTGAAATTGTTTTGTTATTTCTTTTAAGAAAAAAACGCTATTAAATAGTTTTTTTAAATAAAGGTACCTATAGGGATGTTTATTTATTTATTTATTTATTTTATTATTTCATTTTACAACAAAGCTAAAAAAAAATATTCAAGAACAATAGCAAGAGTGAAATGAAGGGAATCACAACCAAAATTGGCAAATTGGAAGCATTCTCCTTCTCTGTTCTTGAGCCAACAATTTGTCGTGTGTAAATGTCAATTTACAGTTTTACGCAATGTACAGTCTAGCAAACAATGTCAAGGTATCACTTATCCCTGCTATGGTAACAATTAACTGTTAGTCCAAAAAATAATGTGTGAGTGTTTGTATATATATATATATAGATTTGCAAGTCATTTTTTTCTGTTTATGGTTTTACAAATATATTTATTTTATACTGATTTAACTATAATGTCTAAATATGGCAGACTTGCACATTAACTTCTTTAATAAGATACCCTTTTCAACTTTAAAATGAGCTGACATTGATCGCTTACTCTGTTGTTCTCTAGTAATGAATGCTTTTGTAAGAAATGACATTTCAAACAAATATGCCCACATACAAAAGTTACGTAAATGTGCTTCAGATAATTGTGTCATTTTCTAAGAACATGGAACAATGCTTTTAACTTTAGCATTCTTTTATTTAAAAAAAAAAAAATTAAATACAAGAATTTCCTAAAAGTGGGGGCTAATTCGAAGAGTGTTTGTGGAAAGTTGACAACCTACCTGCATAATATAGGGAAAAAGAAATCTGGAAAAATAAAACACTCAAGGGGGTCAGGCTTAAGATGTATTCAAGAACATTGAGTTCAAGAACATTATTTTTGGACTAAACATTATCAATTCACCATAGCTTGCTGAGATTAGACACTTTTATAATAATTATTGTAATGGCTTTCTACTGTAAATGTCAAAGAATGGATTTCTATGACAACCAAGCAGATGTGGACCTCTTTATTACTTATACTGTCCCTTTCTTCTTTCATAAATTCCAATTTTAAGAGTCTGGTATTACAACTTTTATATATGCACCACATCTATAATTACCTTTGATTTGATCCTGCTCTAGATTACATTATACAGATATATGGCATGAAGTTTACAGGAGACTTGTGTACAGGAGAATTAATTGGTTCTACCCAACTATTTTTCAAAAAATGAAATTTAGTTAGAGACCTCCAAATCTCAATAATTTGGCAGATCAGCTCATCAACATTGTCTATGAATACTAAAAGGGAAAAGATTTGGATGATCAAAAATATGCAAAAATGAGCTAATCAGTGCCTTGCATAATATATATACATAATACGGATATTATGCATATATTTTACAGTACACTGATAGTTGCATTTTTCTGCCATTTGGTTTACAGAGCAAGTTAGAGAAAGTAACCAATAAAGGAAAAAGGGGAGGAGCAGTAAACATTTATACTTATTAAATATGTAATATATAAATATTTATTTTGTTTTGGTCTAAAATGTAATATTCACTTTAAATTACCTTTTAATTCCTGACAACTCTTACTTTAGTGAATAACTGTGTGTTGTTTAAGTGACTAATCCCCCAAATAAGAGTATTTGATAAACATAAACGCTCACATTGACTGTGTTATGATTTCACTGACATACAGTCATAAGACATCTTAAGACAAAGTATGGATTTCCGACAAAACTTGTAAAAAGTCAGAGCTACCCCTGTCAAGTTTTGTCATTTCCCCCAGCTGTGACAAGTGATGGCTGAGATGAAAAATACATTATGGTCTCACGGGAATCTCCATTGACATCAGTGTACTGACGTGCAGATGAAGCACCAGGAGCTGAAGTGAAGCCACCAGATAGACAAGGTGATGGCAACAAGGGACAGCATCAGGTAAGTAAAACTTCCCATGCAGCCCCGTGCCACTGCTCAACAAGTGGCAAAGTCAACAGCAGGGGTCTTTTCAAAATATGCAAAGACCCCAGGAAGTGACGAGCTACTTTAATATATGGGCATTAGAGTTTGTAGACTTGAAAATGCACACACAGTAAATATATATTGGTCAGTAATGCTAGAAACCAAAGGTAAAATAAGTCTGTGTGCAACAAGATGCACAGCTTTGTAGCTTATCATTCATTTTTTTTATAGAAATTACATAAGGGAGTTTACACACTGCATCTTGGTAGCCAAAGCTCCTATCTCCCAGAAATCAAGTTAAATGTTAAAATTGAAAAAAACAAATATTCAAACTGTTTGAATAGCTGAGGACAATGCATCTCCATTGGGGCATTAATCTTGTCTTTAAATGTTACTCTGATTGTGTGATTGTTCATGTTGGGAACAATCATAAAAGGACAGATTCTAAACAGTAACTTGGGACTAAAAGCAGTTAACAGTCTAAGCAATCTTCTTTTAACATTGGTGGTTAGCAGTCACAAAAACATGGCAGTGTAACAAAATAATGCAGCATTACAAAAATGAACAATAGCAAAATAAAACATTGTGCTCAGTGTTTACTTCAAATTCCCACTAGGGTGCCTCCCACGGCAATGTTGCATTTAGGAGGTAATCATTGGTAATACACATTTGTATTTACAGTTTATGAGTGGCAGCCATTTTGTGAATACTCCAAGAGCAATAAACACATTATTTATCTAGCTCTGTCTTACATTTGAAGGACAAAAGGTAACATTTTGTATTTTGTCAGTATAGAACACAGATTATAGACTTATACGCTTATAAGGATAAATCCTCTAACCAAAATTGTGACTTATAATGCTCAAACTTTGTATTTTGCTAGATTTTGAGCAGTCTTGCAAACCTAAAATAGCTTCCTAACAATCACTAAAATGGAAGAAAAATGTGAAGTTACTTAACATTTTTTTTATTTTATTGCTATGCTATTGCTTACCTCTTCCATAATACTTTGCCATTAATTATATTATTAAAATATGAAAACATAGACAGCTTTATACACTTATAGTTACGGTTTTCTTTTTAGGTAGTAGGCCCAAGAGGATTCTCTAATTATTATAACAATTTATACCACTAAATGATGCAAGATTTGTTTGTTTTTTTAATCAACTATAATATAAATTAAGTTTTAATGCTATTTTTATGCACACAAAGAAGTTCATTAAATTTAATGTCAATAATTTAGTTATAATAAAAAATTGTGAAAAGCTCCATAAAGTTGACATTTTACCTCTTTCAGTTCGAACTAAATATATATATATTTTTTTTATCTGTCTACTACAGTCTTATGCGTTGAGAATAAAACAAACACAGATTCAGAAGTTTATATACTACACTCTTTGTGAGCTGGTACAATATTATTACCCTAGTATTAATGTATACCAACAGTTGATTTCTGTTTATCACAAAATATGTCACAATGTCACAATTCCTACTAGAGTGCATGAAGTTAAAATAGCTAACACTACAACGTAATCACCAGTACAATAAATAATGTGGTATTTTCATACTAGTTCTGCACTAATCCTAGCCTGTGTCATTTCATATAAAAAAATATCATCTGTGCATAGTCATAATTCAACTGGACCTTGGAGATGAGGCCTTTTGGTGGTTGAGGTCTTAGAAAGGGAGCACCAGGAGCATATGTTTTGATAAAGAAGACATTTCAGAGGAAAATCTGTTTCATGTTAGAAAGGCAATGCCAGACAAAAGTAGCCTGTAGCCAAGAAAGCCTTTGACTTTTCGACTAAGTCTGAAAGTGGCATTTCAATTTATATGTACATGCCTCGGAGATATTTTACTGTACAAGAGTAAACTGCCTCAAATGGCGATGCTTAAACTTGCACGCACTTCTTTTGAAAGCTTTTGGCAAAGCATGCAGATACCCTGAATAAGAAAAACAGATGCTCAAGGAAATGACAACAGATGGGTGTTTTAGGATTGCAGAAACTATTTCCAGCAGTCCACATGATAAGACAATGACATTGTGTGCCCTTTGTGATGATTCTGATGTGATCCTCTTAACAAAAATGATGGATGGCAAATTTGTATTATCACTCCATGATAATAGGTGCCACTTGTAACTCTGTAACATACAACGTTTATTGTAAAGTTAGTTTGCATACTCAGGAGATCCACCCAGTATTTTTATACTCACGGGACTCACTAGTACAGGCATAGATGACCTTCTGCACTCCAGATGTTTTGGACTACACCTCCCCATTTGCCAGCATTATGGGTGTAAGAGCATTATGGGGGATGTAGTCCACAACATCTGGAGGTTGCCTATCCCTGCACTAGTAGGATTAAATGTATCTTGCTTCTGAATAGTAAGTTTAGGAAGTACAACACTTTCCCAGCTACAAAATAGCTGCTACAAAAAAGTGATTATTGTTCTGTAATTGGTTCCAAAAAGAACTAGCAGAGATCTAAGTATCCTTTTATTACAATATATAGAGAGGCTAGAGAGACTCTCTCCTCAATGTAGTTAAGGGTTATACAGTATATTGTAGGTTGCTATACTTACTCTAGCAAGACACTGTCTAATGTGACTCTTTCACAACATTTCAACTCAACTACATTCTGAATGGATATTCAAGGCTTCGACTGATATATTGTTTTTTTATTTAAAATAAAAAAAGGATTTGCAGCACATGTCCAGTCTGTGCAACTTCTGCAATGGACTCTTAGCAAACCAGACAGTGAGTCAGCCCACTTCCTTTTCTGTAGCTCTACTGAACTTACTAGCAGAGCTTTGTGGGGCACAGAAAGGATTTTTGTGAGTTTTAGCTCAATTGTTAGATTCACACTGAACTTCAACTGCGAGATACAGAACGTTATGACATAACAAAAGCAGCATGTCTGGAGAAAACACGTCAGGCCTGGAGGAAGAAGCAGAAACAAAATGGACTTCAGGTGCAAAAGTAATTACTTGGAAAAAATAATGAAAAGTCATAAAACACCTATCTAACATAACTAACTGTAACTATTATACCAATTTTTTGTAGATGCCTTAGCGCCCCTTTGATGCTGTTACAGAGCTTTTAAAGACCTTTGCCTCCCCTATTAGACATAGTTTTTGCTTTTGTTTAGCTATACTTTGCAAATATGTGCTTGTTCAGATGGGTGTAACTCTTTATTTTACATATAACAAATCAAACCTATTTTAAAGTGCTGCTTTTGTGATTTTAGGCAGCTGTTAGTTAGCGATGACTGATAAAGAGTAATGGTTGGCTACGAAAGTGCTGATTGTACAGTGCAGGGCGACAGCTAATATAAGCAATTAAAATGACATACTGTAGGTTTTCCCATGATGTGCTTTATCAGAACAAATGGTGTGGAAGATGGCACAGTATTACTTAAATCGCTAATATTTATCTTCATTATACCAAGGGTGAATAGAAATAAATACTGTAGAACAGAATATATTAACCATGTGATTTCCACTAAAATAAGATTCAGTTTTGATTCTTCAACAGCCCTGCTAAATCCTGACCATACTATTAACCATTTGAGTAATTCAACTTTCTTTCACTAAAATGGTTAATAAGTACAGCTTTATGTCAAAATATGGTAAGGCTAGTTCCAAGAAAATATTTCTCCATGTGCCCTTATGTAATTGTAGAAATGTTTAGTTACTTGTAATGGAGAAACGAGTAGAGATAACGTTCAGTTGGTACTGGGTATGACTTCCTCAAAATCTTGATTGTCTAGAGTGTCCAGGACTCTAAATAATTCTGGTCTAACAATAACTGGGCCATAATTGCTCAACTATCTGGTTTTATAGAAGAGTTCCTCAATATATGCTTGTTTCTGTGCAAGATGCTGAGATAAAGGTTATAGCCTTTTTCAGAATGATGAATTGATCTTATTATTCTGGAGATATTAAATAAACAAAGTCTTTAAAAATGTTCAATAAACATGTCTGACATTTCCCTTTTACCATTTGACTCAGAAAACGACTACTGAAGTGTGATACCTTGGGAAATTCCAGCAAGTGCATCGTGGAGAAAAATGACGTTTTGATTGTCTTTAATAAGGTATTTTATCATTTCTTAATATTACTGTTACAGAACAATAAAAATATATCTTAACACTTTAGAGATCCCTTGTTGCAGTTGAACCATATGAAGCCAAGGAAATTAGCCTTTACTTGAATTATGCATGTTCTCATTAGCATAATTTGTGTGATGAGATCTTCTAAGTTGTAGATTTTAGCAGTACATAGCAGTATTTGCTCCATTTATTGTATGTTAATGGGGCTACACAAAGGACAGCTAAATCTATTCAAAGTAATGGGTTACTTACATTAAAAATATATTTAATAGTTTGTGCTTCAAACTTTCAACAAGATGTGCCGGCAATTCTGATAAAATGTATTTATTGCAGAGATGTCTCACCAAAGATAGGATTTGCTAGAGGATGCATTATTCAGTTTTCTTCCAGGGATTTGAGGAGTGTATTTCATGAAGTTTTCATTTGACCATGTCGCCTTTTGTGATACTTTCTCTATTACATTAGACAATCTTTCACAACACCTTATTAAACTTCAAGATGATATTTTAAGGAAGGGGTGGGCGGATTTTACACCACTCGGTTCTCTAGGTACTATATGTTATTACAGTCTAATTATTGTGTCTATACACTGACTTGTGATAAAGATCAGGTGTTACTGGGTTGGAGGTCAAGGGATAGTCAAGGTCCACACTGCAGTGCATCTCGTTGGCACTTGGATTGTAGTATACGTTTTATTAAGTACATGTGCAATCAACTTGTCCTGATGGCCTACATAGGAGATGTCTTCTTAGTTTAGTTATTGCACAGAACATTCTGCGAAATACTTTGCATTTCATAGAAACGCATGGCAATGGAAGCAAAATGTAATACAAAATTAAGGTACCCAATATGACTGCATCACTGAAAATTAGTTTATATATTTAACATTTTACTTATGGAAAAGTGCAAAAACCAAAAACGTGTCCATGCCAGAATAGAATTTTTGTTGCTAATAAATTTTGATTCAGTTATTTTTCAGCAAATGTACTTTCCTATCATCATAATCGGGAACTTATATTGCATTATGCATGGGTCTTATTGTATCTGGGTCCTGTACCAAGTTCTGTGAAAGCTAATGAAGAAAATAGAAATGCTATGAAATGAAAATGTGTTTCTTTTATTCAGACATGGAGAGTAAAGCAAGATCCTAATTTGATCAACAGTGTAAATTCATGACGACAAAGCCTTTTTAAAATAATATATAATGCAAGGGACAGTGACTGAATACCTACTTGTGTAAAATTATCTATAAATACTCATGACTTACAATACTATGTGATACATGTATTTAGATAAAGTTCCATGAGAATCTAAATTCAAAAGTAGATTTTGTAAATGGAGCCTAAATGGTAATGTGAAACAAATGTTGTCATTTTAAGCAAGGGAAAGTAAAGGCTTATTTTTAATCTTGTTGTTAAAAGGCAGCCATAACCTGTCCATATTAACAACTACTGATAGCTAGTCACGGGTAACAGCAGGTACTATTTACCGATAGGATTCCAACCTTTTTGTTGTTTTTTTTACTGGCTTACTGACAATAATGTCTGCTTGCAAGGATACAGACCACTCACAGATTAGTCACTCGCTGTTACAGAGACACAGAGACACAGAGACACAGAGACACACTGTATAAGTTGTCACCACAGAAACTACAACGTGCTTGTAAAAGGCTCACACTGAACATATGTACTTCACCCTGTGTCAGGCCTTAACAGGAGATAGTGAACGTGTGTGCAAAGTATTAAGCTGTGACTTTGTGCTAAACCCGATACATATCTATGAAACTCTTTTTTTGTAAACCTTTATTTAAGCAAGGCAAATAAATGAGAGATCAATCTCCAAAACACATTTTGCCCATTTTATATAAGCTGATACTCTTTTTTTTGTAAACCTTTATTTAAGCAAGGCAAAAAAAAGAGGGATCAATCCCCAAAAAACACATTTTGCCCATTTTATATAAGCTGATAAAAGCATCAGTCAAATAACAAAATGTAAAACACATGACTGTGTGTGTAGTAGAGGAAGAACCACAGCACAAATCTCAGAAAGAATAATTAACCCCTTCACGACGGGTGACGGACAAGGTCCGTCATCCTGGGGATGCCCTTAACGACGGGTGACGGACCTCGTCCGTCACGCGGTAAAATTAACCCCAGATCGCCGCAATCGCGGCGATCGTGGGGTTAATGGTGCTCCGGTCTGCCTCTGCATTAGAGGCAGACCGGGAGCACCGGATCGGGCTGTCAGAGTACATGTGCCCGCTCTGACAGCATGCCAGAGCGGGCACATGTGCTCTCTATACTCACCTCCGCCTCCCTGCACTTCCGGGTTCAGTGTGAAGTGCAGGGAGACGGATCTGCAGTGATCCTGCCCCCTGGTGTTAAAAAAAAAGTTAAATTAAAATCCCACCCCCCCTTTACCCATATTAATAAAAAATTAACCCCTTCCCTGCCAATTGATCACTGACTACAGTGATCAATTGGCAGGGATTACATTTTAATATGATCTGATTTTTTTTTTATCCCCTGAGGGTTAATTCTTTTTTTTTTTAACCCTCAGGGGTTAAATTTATTTTATTAATTAATTTAAATATTTTAAAATTATAAATTTAGCTAGCTGGGGAGGGTGGAAGTTAGTGGGGAATTGGGGGATTTAGTGTTAGGCTAACTAGGGGTTAACGTTAAAAAAAGTTTTAAAATAAGCTTTAAAAAGTTAAAAAATTAAGTTAAAAAAAAGTTTTAATAACGTTTAAGTAAAAAATAAAAAAAAAATAAACCCTTTACCCAGTCCAAATAAAAATTAACCCCTTGCCTGCCAGTCTATCACTACCTACAGTGATCAAAATACAGATCACAGTATTATACTGTGATCTAATTTTTTTTTAACCCCTGACGATTAACTTTTATTTATTTTTTAACCCTCAGGGGTTAAATTAATTTAATTAACTAATTTAAATATTGTATAATTAAATATTTTGCTAGCTGGGGTGGGTGGGAGTTATCGGAAAATGGGGAATTTACTGTTAGTGCTGCTTACTGCTAGTTAGGGGTTAACGTAAAAAAAAAGCTTAGAAAAATGTTAAATCTGTAAAAAAAAGTTTTACGAAAGTTTAGGAAACTTTAAAAAAATGAATAAGCAAAACAAAAGTTTAAAAAATAGTTTTAAAAAGTAAAAAAAGTTTTAAAAAGTAAAAAAATACATTTAATAACGCTCATTACCACTACACCTGGTACAAGCTAGCGGAAAAATGATCCCACGCTAAGGTTCAAAATATGCCTTTTGAAATACCCTGGGATGTCTTCTTTAAGAAATGGTATGGCTTTATGGGGTATTTGGATTATATAGCCTGTTAAAATACTCTAAAATGGGACATGGGCACAGCGTAAAAATGTAAAGTTTGAAAAAAATGGAATGGCTGTGTCCCAAATGTGCCCCTCCGATGTCCACATATACCTGGCAAAGGTACATACGGGGGTATTTTTGTACTCAGCCGACATAGCTGAGCAACATATAAAGTATTATAGAGTGGTGGTACACAAAATGTTTGCAAAATATACTGTGCAAACTCACTTTGTGTGTCAAAAAGGCAGAAAAAACGCTTATTACCACTACACCTGGTACAAGCTAGCGGAAAAATTATCCCACACTAATTTTCAAAATATGCCTTTTGAAATACCCTGGGATGTCTTCTTTAAGAAATGGTATGGCTTTATGGAGTATTTGGATTATATAGCCTGGTAAAATACTCTAAAATGGGACATGGGCACAGCGTAAAAATTCAAAATTTGAAAAAAAATGGAATGGCTGTGTCCCAAATGTGCCCCTCCGATGTCCACATATACCTGGCAAAGGTACATACGGGGGTATTTTTGTACTCAGCCGACATAGCTGAGCAACATATAAAGTATTATAGAGTGGTGGTACACATAAGGTTTGCAAAATATACTGTGCAAACTCACTTTGTGTGTCAAAAAGGCAGAAAAAACGCTTATTACCACTACACCTGGTACAAGCTTGCGGAAAAATTATCCCACGCTAAGGTTCAAAATATGCCTTTTGAAATACCCTGGGGTGTCTACTTTAAGAAATGGTAGGCCTTTGTGGGGTAGTTTGAATTTAAAACTTACGAAGATGCTTGGAAATTGCACATAGGTCCAGCGTCAAAATTCAAAGTTCTGTAAAAACTGATATGGCTTGGTCTCCAATATGCCACTGTAGCTTCACAAAATAGTGCCAAAGACATTCATTGGGGATGTCTTTTTACTCAGAAGACTTAGCTGAGCATAATTTGAAGGTTTTGAACTTAGTGGCACATATGAAATATACAAAATGCCCAGCAAAAATGCAATCCGTATGTCAAAAAATGCACAAAATTATTTTTTACCACATACTTTGGCATATATTGGTGAATAAATGGGGGCATGCTAAGGCACAATATGCACCTTATGATATACCCTGGAGTGTCTACTTTTACAAATGGTAGGCCTTTGTGGGGGTTTTTGAACAGTCAAACTGTTATAATACCCCAAATGGAAGCATAGGCTCATTATATCCGTCTCTCAAAATTCTACTGTGAATACTGAAAAGGACAGGTCTCCTATATGGCACTGTAGCTTCACAAAATAGTGCCAAAGACATACAATGGGGGTACCGTTGTACTCAGCAGAAGTAACTGAACACATAATAAAACTTTGTACAGGAATAGCACACAACAACTTTACAAAATACACATGAGAAGTTCTTTGTTATACGTTTGTGTGCGAAAACCCCCCAAAAACACAATTTTACTCCAATATTTAGCAGAGGTTGGCGGTAAAATGGCTACGTAGAAAGTGTCAAAACAACCTTAGGTAAATAGCCTGTGATGTCTACTTTATATAAATATATACTTTTGTGTGGCAATTTTGTTTTATTTTATGGCTATTAGGCTTACAAGACAAACATACCAAATTCTAAAATCGCTCCATATTAAAATTTTATTTTACTCCTTGTGCTTTGTGACCTGTAACTACCAAAAAAAACTTAAAATCCCAGACACATTATATATTCTGTAAATCAGAACAAATAAATGAATTTATTTTTAATTACTTTCCTTAACCTGCACTAATTATGCACACATTATGATTGCAAAAACTGTAAAAAAAAACAATATTTTTCATTTTTTTTGCATTTTTCTGTATTTTTTTTATAATAAGTAAGCATTTATATATTTATATGTTATATCAAATTAAAGCCCTTTCTGTCCTTTAAAAAACAGTATATAATATGTGTCGGTGCAATAAATGAGAGAGATGCAAATTGCAGTTGAACGCAAACAGCAAGAAAATGCAAAAATTGCTTGTGTCATTAAGCGTAAGTCAAGCTTCTGAAGCTCTGTCCTTAAGGGGTTAAAGTAGATGGTTAGCCCAAACCACTGTTAGCGAAAGCTAATGAGAAACCAAAAATCTACTTGTGATAGAATAGAGTTGGGAAAGACCACGACTAGAAAGAAGAAGGAGATAAGAAGAAGAGTAGAGAAAAGGAAAAAATGGAAAGAAAGAGTAGAAAATAAAAGAAAAGTGGAGGAAGGGGAGAAGGAGGCAAAGGTGAACTAAAAGGTGGAAGCCTCAGAATTATGATGTATATTCCAACCAAGGGGTCCATATTGTCTAGATGAAGTTTGAGATGCGATGAACAACTGCAGTTAACATAACCATTAGCATATTATCTCTAACTTTTGCTAATATCTTGATTATAGAAAAAGGGAATTGGGTAGCCAGGCCACAGATAGAACTCTTTGGGCAGCAAGCATAATCTTAAATACAAGATTGTTCTCATTTGTATGTAGGGAATCAATCAGCTTAGAAAGTAGAAAGGAACATTCAGGTTTGGAAAAGACATATTCGCCAAGTCTGTTGACCTTAGGCCAATACAAGTGTACGAACAGCATTTATGAATATAGTCACCCCTGACCCTTTTTTGTCCAGCACAAATCTGAAGATTATGCCCCATGTGGTAGAGAGAGACTGGAGTGACATACCATCTAAAATAGATTTTGAAACTCTGCTCTTGCAGAGTGATACATATAGAGGACTTGGCTGTATTTCTGCAGTCCAAGTGTCCCCATTAAGTACCGTCCTCTACCTCCCCCCATATCAGCAAGCCACTAAGTCACATAGAAGGTCTCTCCAGTCCAACACTGCGATAAGGGTGTTAAATAGGGTTGCGTTTGCCAAAGATAAAGTGATTCTAGTGCTATTAGAGAGTGCTGATCTGGATAAAAGAGCAAAGCTGCAAAGTTAGATAAAATAAAATAAATCTACAGTGAAACCCTGGAAGAAAGATCTTCAAACCAATCACTATTAGGAAAGACATCTGTGAATTGTTGCAGCCAGGGGAAGGGAGCTGGAAACATACCAGGAGAGAACCCCAGATTCCTCAATATAGGGGAAAGCAAGGAAGGAATAGACGTGAGTTGAGAATTCATACTATACTTATTCCAAATCTTTGAAACTTTTAAGGTTAATTTCATGTGAATTAGTCATTTAAATGAAAGATTCAATTTACTTCTACAACCAATAATATTGTTTTTATTTCAGGTTTCTGGCCTTTTCTTTAAGTGTATTACAGTAAGATATGGCTTAATATGTTTTAATATGTGCTCTAGGTTTCCAATGTAATGCCATACAGCTAGCATACATTTTTCATAAAGAATGTATAGGAATTTAGCTGTTGTTAATGTATTTGCCCTAGGCATGAGGCTGATGTTAAGCTTTTTGGGTTAGCAAAAGACGTTAAACTGTTGTGACAGGTTTGAAAACCACTTGGAAACTAGTTGCTAAAAAGTTGTTAGCTGCTCATGTAGAGAATAATGGAAGCCACTAACTGATACTTAGCGAATTACTTTCAGTAAAATTTAGCAGTTGGTAAACAGCCACTACTCGTCAACAGGCACTTTAGCAAGCAGTAGCTGGTTAGTAGAAAGTAACATCAAGATTAGAAACAAGCCCTTTTCATTTGGAAGAGAAATACATGTGCATAATCCACAAGGTTTACAAAAAAAGAGTGTATTTTTGATAACCAAAGATAAATGCTAAGTTAATTTCAAATTTAAGTTCAAAATACTCAACTGAAAACATAGCTGACTTGCAGAATGTCTGCTACTGTGGGTTAAAATCTGAAATTCACTGTGGAGTTTATGCACCGAAAATGGAATTGTACTGAAATGATAATCATGAGTTAATCAATCAGCGTCATATCACTAGGAATGCTGGAAAGGGCATTGGGCATGCCTGACAGCTGTACACATGTTCAATCGGAAGATCTCTTCACCTCTACCAACTGAACATGTGTACATTAGTGAGGAAGTCTGATCAGTATGATCATACAGAACAGCCTGTTGCTAGACAATAATGCCCTGTGGATTGGTCTGAAACTGAACTGGGTGGATAATAGGTTTGGGGAGTCTAAGGAATTCCCTCAACTGAGAGGTGTGCCAACCAATGCAAGCTGACACACATTATAGAAAGTTTAGAAACTTTTATATTGGTTTTTATATTTGTTTAAAAGTGTTTGCTTGCTGGTTTAAAAAAAATAATTGTCAAGTGATGCATGTCCCTTTAACTACATGTTGTTGTTCAGTTTGGAGATGGAATAAATACAATTATTGTAGCAGAAAAGATTTAAACCAAAAATACTTATGGAATATGGAATTTTCCTTTTATTATTTTGACTTCTGGGCTTTCACCTATTAAACCAGTTTTCTGAAGGAGAAAGGGAAATTAAGTCTTTAGAGACACGCTGTTTGTTCACATCGTGCTGGTTGAAGAGCAGTAATACAAGTGCACAAGATTAAATGAAATTATATGCTTAGCGTATGTGTCATACCTCTTTACTATAAAGTTTAATTCAGATTTGTCTGCATATTTATAGTATGTTCTGAACAATCAGCACCATAGCAAACCATCAGTTAATAATTTTTTTTTTTTTTAAATTTCGGGATATTGTTAGGACTCTATATGTGCTGGATGTAATTTAACAAAAATAACTATTTATCAATTTATTTTAAGACATAAAAGGTTTGATGATGACCCTAGGTGCAAATCAGTTTTGCACTAATGTTCCCTATCATTAACATAAAATGGGGACTTGTTAAAAGCTACTTTAATGTGCTCTGTATATTTACTGGTTCATGTTTTTACCTTGTTTATATTTTATGATCACTTACATACATAAGAAATTATGCAGGATGCCATGATTTGTAGAGTACAAGCACTTACCTCTTGCAGAGCTATTAAAAAAATTATAAAATATGCGAGTCATGTTATGGTTATACACTGGAAAGTGAATTTGTGAAAGGTTTTATGATCAACAATGATATTGCTTTGCATTTGGAAGACACACATTTTTTAATAATGTGTTTATCCTATTTGCATATGAGAAAACAATTATAACAGTGAAGGATTTTGTAAAATACTATACAAAAGTTAGATTGTTTATTAATTAAGCTGCATTGGTATTGACCTGATTTTACAGAAATGCATAACCGTAATTAGAACAGTCAGAACATATTGGAAGAAGATTGAAAGAAGGACCAATTATGATAAATCAGTGTTGCAGATTCCAAAAACTAGCAAAGTATCTTGTTCTCTTTAAGAGCCTAATAAATTAGTTTAAATTACCCGATTTCTTCCTATTTTCTATTTAATTGTATCATTATCCTTAGTTGGTACCATGTTAAGGGACCAGTCTTCTTCTATCGTCCCAGCTGACCAATTGAATTACATTATATCATGATCTGAGGTCATGTTCCCGTAACAGCTTAGTGTTGCGCCAGGAATCCTCCAGCCACACTGGATTAACTTAGAGATATTTAGAACCTCACTACCTCATCAAGACTATAAATAAATGGCCTAGTGATGGTGTTGTATGTCTTTTTAAACTATGTGCATAGAGCAATTGTGTAAGCTTGTAAATAATATTACTATTTTTTTTATGCGGCCTGGGTCTGAAACATTAAATAAAATAACCACATATTGCAGATTGCATTGAGTTCCGTTTACCAAATATAGGAAACAGCTGGAATCCAGGAAGGTTTTGGTCTTCACGGTCATCTTAAACCAAACTAATCTTCTGATGAACTCACTCCTGCTTGCTTCCTCTTGCTTTCTCAGCTCTATGGTATGTACCTTCTAGGCAAGCATACTCTACCTCTCTGAATGACTCCTTCAGAGCTTTCTGACATGGAAGCAGAGCCTTGGTTGTGCTCATGCACAGTAGACATTTTAAAAGCATTCATGAAACATGAAGCTTTACGTTAGATAGTATGGCTGTTATAAGTTTGGGCAGTAATTCCGCTCATATTATCTGAAAAATCCACAGGATAATGAAGTGCATGGAGGTATTATGGGATATGCTTAGAACAACGAGTGAAAATAATGAGATGGTTAAGATTAGCTCGCAGTTGTTAATTATATGTTGAATTCTGCAAAACTTGTTGCAAGAGATTGCAAATCCTTGGGACTGAAGCAAGTGCTGTTATGTTTTTTTTTATTTATTTTTTTATGCATTTTGTCTATGTAAATGTCTGTACATTTATGGCAAGGGTAACGCTATTTTGTAGTGATAAATGAACTAAAATACATTTGGGTATACAGTTACTATAAATATATCATATTTACTATATTCTTCTACTGAACATTTAAGTATATATGCAAAAAGAATTCAGCAAAGCATATTAAATTAATGAAATATAATATATTTTGTTAATTACAGCAATGGGAGCCTTTTGCATTGGAGTAAATAGTAGCTTATATTTAAATCAAAGAAATCTTTATCTAATGTCAAGGTAATGAGCATTATACTTCCATAAAAAGGATTAATGAGCTCAGTGCAGGGGGCAGGATGAATAATAAAGAACTGAATTAAAATTACAGAATTGTTAGTACCATTAACAGATAGTATCAGGATCACAATTTATGATATGAGAAAACAGATAAGAATTGTAAGGTTGGTTAAGATGAGGGTGTATGCGATAAAGAAAAAGAGAGAAGTAGCAAATATGTTTTAAAAACATATAAGATTTATAAAAAACAATATAAAGAACCTATTCATTGAACATGGAATATCTCTGATGCATTTGGTTTTATTAAACACATTCTATACGTCTTTCGTAACTTATTCAAAACAGTACAGTAGAAATAGTATAGTAATACAGTTAAAGCAGAAATTGCATTTTTGAAATAAAATACAGGTAAATTGATCATTTTAGCACTTGTTAATAAAAGAAAGTGAAGCCTGGTCAGAAGAGATCCACTTAGAAAGATGCCAGTTCAAGGACTATAAGCAGCAAGCGAGAGACATGGTGGAATATCTGCACATGTAAGAAAGCAAATATCCAGTGTCTCTACGTCCAACCACTGTTTTACCAGAATAAAATTGGGCTAGTCAGACAAAATATCCTCATCTCCCATTACATCTTTGTTTAATATTATTATGGACAAATATAATGTTTTCACTAATGTTTGTTGAATAGGGATCACATATGGGGAGTAAACCTTTTCAAAACAGCTGGGCGATATTAGGAGTTTCTATTAGTTACTTTAACCAAATACATATACTAGTAGTTAATAATATATTATTTTCAGATCATTTACAAATCTATATTTGGTGTGGAATTAGATATAAAAAGTATGGTCAAAATGTTTTATATTACAAGACCAACATGTTTATATATAATCATTTATATATGACATTTTGGTTTTATATGCATGGCTTTATGCTCTTGATAGGCACCACAAGAAAATTAGACTATTGTAATCTGATAATATATAACTTTTTGGCAAAACGGTCTTTCTTAAATAGAGTTAAAAGGGTTAAGTCATCCAGCATTCTAATTACTCAGTAACAGTTGAATGTGGGAAAATAATATTATTTTCAACTGACTAGAGGTATATTTGTTTGGACCATGACACACTGTAGGGACACTTTAGTGTTAGGAATACAGTTTGGTATTATCTAGAATCTAAGCTTGAATAAATAAATTCAATTTCAAGCTTCACAAATTGTCTAAAACTTAAACAACGCACTTGCTATGTTTCAAAGAAAAAGGAAATTTGTATTGTTTTTTTGTTCAAGTCCATAATTAAGAGAAAAAAAAATTAGGCCAATTCACAATCATTTGCCTTTTATCAGCAGCTGATTTAGAGACATTTTACTTGAGATTGTACACGTTGGTTTCCGAATTGCTGAATATATTTTCCTTTTTTGTGAATTAGCTACATATATTTCATACAAACGTTGGCTAGCCTTTACTTTAAACGTGTATGAGCTAATTAAGGGGTTATTGCTATCACATGATATGTAAATATGTAAGATAATGAATTCCCTTATGTTATAAAGATGTTTTATGTCACAAATAAATGTTGACATGTTGTGTAATGTTGATGTGATTGGATTTCCTTCTCTATGTCTTCCAAACAAAATAGGCATTTTCAAAGTCTCTTTTACTATTCCTATTATCAGTATGTATATTAGCTTGGTCCACTTATAAAACAATTTCAGGATTGGAAATCAATTTTCTCAAACATGTTCCCTATTTATGGTGTCCATTAAGCACACAAGACTTCAGTGTGCAATATAGAATAGAGTATTAATCTCCCATGTATAGAAAAATAAGTTAAAACACGCAAAATGTTGGTAATTCAGAAGAGTTGTTTTCTAATCATGATATGGCCCTTCGTGAAGGTATTCCTCCCTTTATTTCTTAGATTTATAACTTAACACAACTCATAAGATGATGAAAATTCCCATGCTTATAGCTGGTGAGACCTATAATTGTACAACTGAATGTATGTATCAGTACTCTACTTTATTCATTAGAAATCATTCATAATAACTCAGTTTTAGCTAATTTTTGCTCACACTCTGATATTTCATTCTTAACTCATATTTGATACTTACTGAATTATATTGTTTCATGCAATAAGTAACCCAATAAATAAGCTTTAATGAAGTTAAAAGTATATCTACATCATTGAAATATTGCCACTTTTGAAAGGCTATTCAAGGGTAAACAATATAATTAATGATTAATACTTTTAGGCATCACCCCTAAAACATAACTATTACATAAAACAGACTTTTAATATTATCATAAAAAAAAAAAGATATATAAATATCAGAGTTTATACAATAAACAAAGAAATGTGGTTGATTGAAAACCAAATTTCAGGATTCTAGCCACAATAATAGAAATTAAAAAGTTCTTAGTTAACAAATGTTTTAATTTACTTAACACTTTCATCAAAATCAAAAGTTAGGGGAAAATCTAATACTTTTTTTTATTTTGTGGGTTTGTATTTAGTACTTTTGTCAAAACCATTCCATGGATATTCCATATAATTATGTATTAAAGAATGCATTATTCCACTTGCAAAAATTCCAACAAGTCACAGTGATTGTTTTGTTTCATTTTTTTTAATTATCATGATGTACTACAGTATGAATATTTTCACTATGTTTTATTTTTTTATTTTTTTTTATTTTTTTACTGAACCAAATTAAGTATTATTTTGAAAATATTTGTATATTGATAATTCTTACCTGCAGGGAAACGCTCTATAACCGGCCAGTTGTCCACTTGTAAGGTTGCATTACCCCCACTCCTTGTGAAACGCACTATGTGGTATTTCCCATCATTAATGATTGCATTAACTTCTTCAATTGAAATGTCATCTGTTCCAACATTGAATTTGACTCCAATCTTCCCTTGATGCTGAAAACAAAAATAAAGAAAAGGTGCTGATAAGAAATAGTTTTATCATAAAAGTATATAGATAGAATTAGATTTTTGTATTATGGGTTCTATCTTCCAGTGAAATTCTCAAGGTATTTTAATTTGTCTGGGACAATAATGGCTAAGCTAGTGTTAATGTTATTATTATTATTGGTATGTATATAGTGCCAAATAATTCTGCAGCACTTTACAATATTATGGAGGGAGGGGGGGAATTTCCAATAAATGAGACAATTACACAGTGATACAGGAACAATAGGTAGATGAGGACCCTGCTCAAATGAGCTTACAGTCTAGATGAGGTGAGGTACAAATACACAACAGGGCAGCAAGGATGACAGCCACCAAACAAGATGGAAAAGTAGCAGAGCTGGAGGTGAGAGTGGATTATGGCTCTTTAGGAGAGCAAGAGACAGACTTGGGTAAGTATAGATAAGTTACTCTGGGAGTCCATAAGCATTTCTGAACAGATGTGTTTTGAGGGACTTCTTAAACAATTGAAGACTAGGGGAGAGTCTGATGGGGGTAGGCAGGCTGTACCAAAAAAAGGGAGCCGCCCGCGAGAAGTCCTGCAAGCACCAGTTAGCAGTAAGGGTGCGAGCAGCGGACAGGAGCTGAGAGAATGAGAAGGGTCATATCTATGAATAAGGGAAACAATGTAAGAGTCGCTAGAGTTGGTGAGACCTTTATAGGTAAGGGTTAGTATTTTGAATTGACACCTATATGATACAGGAAGCCAGTGTAAGGATCGCCAGAGGGGCGAGGTATGGGAGGAACGGCAGGTGAGAAAGATCAGCCTGGCGGCAGCATTAACTGGCCAATTGTAGCAGAGCCATTTGGCTTTTGGGGAGACCAACTAGGAAAGAAGGACAGTAAGAGATTACCAGAGCATGAACAAGCTCCTTGGCAGTATCTTGCATGAGAAAGGGGCAGATGTGGGCAATATTTTTAAGGTGGAATCGACAGGTTTTAGCATTATACTGGATATGTGGGGCAAAGGTGAGGCCAGGATCAAAGATAACACCAAGACAATGAGCTTGCAAGGATGGACTGATGCAAGCACCATCAACGTGCAGGGAGAGCAAAGGAGGAGGAAAAATAAGAAGCTCAGTATTAGAGAGATTGAGTTTCAGAAAGCGGGAGGACATCCAATCAGAAATAGAAGAAAGGCAAGCAGTGACACTATTCAACACATATAACTGTGAACTACATTACCAATGAGGCTTAACTAGCCTTCTTTGATATACAGTTCCTACGCCTTTGGGTACTAAAGTTAACTGTTAATTGGATTGACATATCTTGTTGGTATCTATAGATATTTGATATTCTAAATAAATTTGGTATTCTAAAAATAAGCAAATAGATAAACACCTAAACAAACATGCATTCTGTTCATCTCTTACATAATTCCAGGTTATTTATTAAAGGGAGAATTGTCTGGAATTCAAACGGAATTTCAAATATAAGACCAACGTAGCTGACCTTGGTACATAGCTGATTTGGAAAATGTTTCCAGATGGGCCTTGAATTTTAAACATTCACTTTGAAATCACTTTGAATTTTCCACAGTTATTACAACTCTGGTTGAAGTAACAGATTACCAGAATGTATTTAAGTTCTTTGTTTTTATTTGTTTGTGTGTTAATATTCTTCTTTTTGCTTCATTGCTTTCTTTTAAATTAATTACATTTCCAATGAAAATTAATCCCCTTCTTGCAGTTTTTAGAAGTATCAGCTGTAGCTGTCACAGAAGTGGTTGGCCAATTTCCTACACTACACATTGTTGTCTAAATGATATATGTTCGCATGACAACATTTAATGCATGCATATCTGTGCACAAGCAACGTGGAACAGGTAGTTAAGAAATTAATTTTCCTTTAGGCTGTACACACGTCTCCTTCCTAATACTTCCTATGTAATAATACCAGAAAAAAATCAAACGTGGGTTGATTAATTTAATGAAACAAATTAATTTGGTAATATATACATTTATATAGGTTTAAGATGACTACATGAAAAGCATTAGCACACACATGAAACAAAAACACATAATACTTCCACTGCCAATATCAGCAAAATAATTATGTAAATTAATGCTTTAGAGTCATTCATTAGTGACGTGAAATCAATTAAACTGTGACAATTGCTTTTCACAATAGAATTACTTTTAACTCTGTTAGTTTCAGTTAAGTTTCAGTGTATTTAGCATTATCTAATCCAATGCAAATATAATATACCATGTTGAATTATCTGCCACCTGAATTAGATAAATAATGGCAGTGCTCATAATCTACATTCTATCTTTCTAAAACAAAAGATATGAATTCAGTACTGCATGAAAATTAAAAGGGTTATTTATTAAAGTGGGAATTCAAAGTAAATTTCAAATTTCCGGCCAAGTAGCCGAGATTTTTCCAGTTCGCCTATTTTGACTTGAAATTTGAAATTATTTTTGAATTCACATTGAATTCTCACTTAAGTGAATAACCCTGTATTTGTGTTTTTTTTTTTCAAAATAATATTGTAAGATGGGAAAATGGAATAAATAATATTTAATTTTTTGTATGTCAAATGCATTTGTCTATTTGTTTTGTAGTATTTTTTCCTTAACTTGCCTATTTTAAAGTAGTACCAACCTCTTTTTTTTAAATATTGTGCCAAAAATGAAACCTCAGGCACAAATATGTACTTTTCATGGTATATTAATCTAATTAATTCAAATTTATGAATTCTAATAATCTGTAAATTCTACTTGAGCTGTGGCACTGTGGCACTGATCTACAGTACAGCTGTCAATAACTGCTAATTAAGAAAACAAAGTATAGACGCAGCATAGATTTGTGTTGCCAAGTTGTAACAAGTAGTGACATACTCATTTGCACATGCAAATGGCATTGATACAAAGTTGTTTTTACAATGTCAATCATTCTTTAACTTCTGAGTTTGATAGCTATATGGACAGATAGACAAATAAATACAAGTAGACAAACATAAAAAAGACAGAAAGATATAGAAAACACAGATGGATATATAGAGAGACAGCTACAGAAAAACAGATTTCTAGACAGACAAACGTAGTGATAGACAGATTCCTAGACAGAGGAATAGTAGATACACATGTCCTGTTGTTGTTCTTTTTAATTAATAACACTTTAAATTATCCATCTAAACTATCAGAATTACAAAGGAAACAGAATCAATAATGCAATCAACTGATAAGAAGTTACAAGTAGTATAACCATACACAATGGGATCAGGAGCATTTTAATTAGGAACTGAGAACTACTGACTAGAAGGCTATATCATTTTTTTTCCCAATTTGGTGTAAAAATGCAGAGATTTATATTTTCAGAGATGTTTCCCACACTATAGCAAAGAAATATTGGCAAGCTACTTTGGGAACTTAGGGTAATATCTAATGCATGTCCTAATTTTGAACATGCCTCTCACATCCATGTTAATCTAAATTTGAATCTATGTGCCACCACCAATACCAAAAGAATACAAATTCTAAAAAATACCAAACATGAATACCAAAAAAGCATGGTAAAATACAAAAAAAAAACACATTTCCTAAACTAACTTCCTATATTACCTCTTAACATTTTTTATATTTATCCCAACTAAAACCTAAACCTACCTGTCAAATTCCTCTAAATCAGTTTCCAAATTAACTAATAATACACAAATCTCATTGTAATCTCATGTTATTGGTCACAGCCCTAAATAGATTAAAAAAAAACTAAATTCTAAATCTAATCCTAACTTTGCAAGCCTAGCTCTACTTCTATAACTAACCCTAATCCTAACACTAGCATTATCCCTAATCCTGTATCTAATCTAAACCCTACCCATACTGCTAATCTAAAGGGTTACTTCCCTTTCCTACTTGGGGTGAAACTCCACCTTGTGTATCATAAACGCGAGTTAGGCTGACTAATGTCAGATATGTTCATATTTTTATACACTAGTTTAATTAATTGACTGCAAGTGCTCAGCTACCACTCTTAGCCAATGAATAGGTGATCGGATTGCCTTCCAACCTCTTAAGTAGCAGGCTGTAGTGGTTCTGATGCGTGGAGTAACAATTTAACCTGATTCGTAAACGGCAACTTTAATCAGAGTGTTCACTGTGACAGCCAGTCATAATGATCATATCTCTATGGTGATCAGTGAACCTAGGAGCTAATCAAGTTCTACTGCTGGACCTTATTTGTAAAGCATCAAGGAACAGGACAGTACACAGTGATCCCAGCATGTACCAAGTAAGAGCATACGGCAGCCAACCACAGAGATTGAATGTTTACTTGGAAGCAGCAATTAGAAAAAGATCCATGATTTGAACCAGTCGTTAACTTCTAATAATAACAATGACATAAAATGTATTGTTCTGTCTATATATAATACTTTTTTTTAACCTCACTTGGTGATCTATCATAGATCAACAGAATAACTAGAACCAATTCTCTAATTCCATTATTCAAAGAAGGGCACATACTGAGTTTTATTTGCAAGTCCGTAATGCAGACTCTATACAAACCAGAAAATGATGCAGCCTAAAGTTATTTCTGGAAAAGGGCTTTAACTACCCAAGGCACAGTTCTCAGCGTATGCGAAAGGTTGCCGGCAATGAAATATACATGTAATAATGAATGATGCACTGCAACATATTCACTGATAGATACTGATCACATTAGCTATCCTAACTCACATATAGCCTAAGGCATAAAATGGAAAGTTTTCCAGAATTAGAAAATTGACTGATTTAAAAAATATACGCTCTGCAAAATCTTTCTTGCTACATACATCACTAATCTTGAGATTCATTATGGATGATCTATTATAACATGTTGCCAATTTCTTTTAGAAAATGGAAAAAAAGAGAAAATAGGTGTTATATGACTCGTGTTTGGTGATATAAGGTTCTTAGAATGGCTAAACCCTTTGAAATTACCTAAATAATTCTGAGATGCACAGTGTTGCAATTATATCAAACCATTAAAGCAACAATAATGTTTTACCCTAAATTCAACACTATGCGCACGCAGTATATGCGCACGCACGTACACACACACACACACACACATATATGTGCATATATGAACACACACATATACAAATTGTCTTTAATAGATACATTTCTCAAGTTTAGATTGTCATGATTTGTTCTTTGTTTGTCCCTTCATTCTCACCCTTCCCAAGATATGTTTATTTTATTTATTTATTATTGCCATTTATATAGCGCCAACAGATTCCGTAGCGCTTTACAATATTATGAGAGGGGGATTTAACTATAAATAGGACAATTACAAATAAACTTACAGGAACAATAGGTTGAAGAGGACCCTGCTCAAACGAGCTTACATTCTATAGGAGGTGGGGTGTAAAACACATTAGGACAGGAATTTACAATCAAATAAGGTGGGCTGCCCTTTAGGAGAGGGCAAGAGACAGGTATGTGAGGTAAGGGTTAGTCTTGGAGGCCATAAGCTTTCCTAAAGAGATGGGTTTTAAGGCACTTCTTAAAAGATGCAAGACTAGGGGAGAGTCTGATGGCGGTAGGCAGGCTATTCCATAGGAAGGGAGCCGCCCGTGAGAAGTCCTGCAAGCGCGAGTTGGCTGTACGAGTGCGGACAACGGACAGGAGGTGGTCACGGGCAGAACGGAGAGACCGAGAAGGGACATACCTATGGATCTGTGAGGAGATATAAGAGGGGCTAGAGTTGTTCAGTGCTTTATAGGTGTGAGTTAGTACCTTGAATTGACTCCTATAGCATACAGGAAGCCAATGTAAGGACTGGCAGAGGGGTGAGGTGTGAGAGAAACGACTAGAGAGGAAAATCAATCTAGCAGCAGCATTCATTACGGACTGTAAGGGTGCAGTACGGCTATTGGGGAGACCAATCAGGAGAGGGTTACAATAATCCATGCGGGAAATTACTAGAGCATGGACAAGCTCCTTGGTAGTATCTGGTGCAAGAAAGGGGCGGATGCGGGCTATGTTTTTAAGATGGAATCTACAGGATTTGGCAACATGCTGGATACATGTTCCTCACAAATTGCCAGTGAACTCACTATATTTTTTTGTGAATAGACCTTTAACCGATTTACAGTCTTATATACCTTGGATTGTTTTCCCTCCATTTAATTATAGCACTCACACACCAAAATGGATGCTGCACTGGACTATCATATTTATATAAATAAATAAAATACTTTTTTTTTTCCCCTTGAGGATCTGTATTGTTGAAAAATGTTGGCCATATGTTCGAGGCATATGTGCCAGATCAAATCTATCATCATTATTGTAGACTTCAATTAGAATATGTACAAAGTAGCAACCTTGGTGACAAGCACTTGTTCGTTTCCTCTGTAAACTTGATGTATCTTTTTACCAATTGTTATCGCTGTATTACTCACATACACCTGGAAAAAATGTCTTTGTCTCCAAACACTATGGGAGAGATTTATCAAGGTAAAACAGGTGCTGCTCTAGAGGCAAAGTGCTAAAAGTTGAAAAGTGTTCTATTGGTTGCCATGGCGATGGAACATTATTTAGCATGTTGCCTCAGAATAGCACATGTTTTGCCTTGATAAAGGTCCTGTTTGACATTTCAAAGAAAATATAAACCACATTTAAAAAAAAATACAAAACACATGCCTTCAAGAGTAGATAGACAGATAGATAGAGACAGACAGACAGACACACTACAACAACCAAACATGATAAAAAATAAATAATTTAATAATTCTCAAGAATAAAAATATTATTTTCTGCATTAGTCTCCTTTACTTTCTATTTACCATATCACATAGAAAAAAAATCAGAACAGACAGAAACCTATTTTTTTGGTATGAAATAGTTTGCAACTACAGTATTTTATTTGACCCAATGCACCTGGATTCTTCACATTCTTTCCCTATTAAGGGAACTCAGTGCAAGACTAAGTGACAGGTGTTGCAGTTAAAAAATATGTCTAACAATTCACAAATATGTCCAATAGTTACTAATGGTATTCACACTATCAGTCTGCCTGGAAGTGCAGTTAGTAACGTTCTACATGTTGCCCTTTTGCACCTGCTTCTCCATTCCCCCCTTAGTGTTTTCTTATGAAATATTCTATTAGCTGGAAAATAATTTTAGTTTGTCCCACTTTTCTCACTATTCCCAAGATTAGCCCCGTCTTTCCAAAGTCAGTAAATAATATGATTAAGTTAGGTAGTAGTAACAATGATTTCATTATCTTCTGAGGTCAAGTATTTTCAGTCTCTTTGGGGATATGCATCATAAAAAATATAGATTATTTTTCTACGATCTTTAATGTATCCTATTTTTCTTTTCCACGTTGCTATTGTTGTGTATTCGCATTTTGACACTAATATTGTTCTGTATATTAGAATTTTCCTACTTTTAGAATATTCTAAAGGTGACTGTTAGCAGGTATATAAAAATTACTATGGTCAAATTCAAATAACACATTCAATTATAACAACGCAAAATGTATTGAAAAATGTAAACTATTTGCCCTACTTGTTACAAATAAAATATCCCACTGAGACTAAGAGGACCTGTTTCTGGAGTAAATCTAGAGTAATAGAGTAGTCCGCATTGAATCATTTAGTGCATATCCCCAGAGGTACAAGGCCCAGATTTAAGTGACACATTTGTATTACTTTTTTTCCAAAACCAGGTCATTTTGTCTTCAATTTAATATACTGCTTTAGTTTTTTGTTCCCTTTAATAAATACCATAATAACCATGTTAATTTGAACCCAAATGTTAAACCTTAAATGTAAAAGGGAATAAAATTACAGGTTTATAAATATATCTTCATATGTAATCAATTTACATTGATGACTTGAATAAACAATTTTTTTTACGGCAAGATAACAATTAAAATATCATTATTGATACCTAGATTATTTGATGTGTGGTCAGATATATATTTAATTATAATATACAAATATAATATAATTATAACAGTGTCCATTTATATATTTTGTAATTTTTTTGTTAACGCTGTATACATATAAATATGTTATGCATGTGACATTTTCATAACTGGACACAAGTTAACAGAATCATTTGCAACCATGTAATTTAATATATATATTTTTTTAAATTGTAAGCTGAGTAAAATACATAGAATTATTATGTGCTGTAATAATATTTCTAGTCTTTGACCTTTAAAAGTCACAAAGGATAATAAGTACTGTGGCGTTTATATAAGATTTGACCTGCTGCTTAATGTATTATGCTAGTTTCCTGCAAATTTAACATATTTTTTTTTTAAATTATAGTTGGCCATGTAAAAACTGAAAAATATTTAAAAACCAGACGAGGGTGTAAAGGAAAGTTTCAGTTTGGTTTTATTCACTAATATTCTACAGAATGCTACTCTAGGAATGAAAAGTAAAGTCCTTGAAAATCAGGTGAGTAAAAGTAACAAAGACTAAGGGACTTTTTCAAAAAACTCCATCTCCAAGCTACTTGGGGAATCTTACAAATATCATGATTAACATACAAAGATCAACATGCTCATGGAATTCAATCAGAAACAATACCAGAAACTATTAATTCTCAAATTTGTCCAATAATAATTCTACCCATTTTCAATGACTTCTCTTGTTTTTGTTAAAACCTGCAGATAAGTTACTGGAGTCTAAAAATGCAAGGGACCTTGGTGAGTTGAATAAATTAGTCCTTACATTTCTGAAATGAATAATTAAGGTAAACAGTCTTCACAAGTGTTAATGATGTGACTAAGCCCTTAAGTGTCAAGTGTTCTCAGGCATATCTCTCCCAGCACAAGTATCAACCCTAAACAAGGTCCTGAACTTTGGTTAATTATTGTCTCCAGAATGCTGATATGGCATTATGTTCTTCCAACACACTAGTCAGCATTATATATTTTATACTACATTATTTTTTATTTTTTTTAATTAGGGATAGGGTCAAGGCTAAGGTTCGGCTAAGGTTCGGTTAAGGGACACTAGGCACTGTAACTGCTTCATCTTATTGAAGTGGTTATGGTTTCCGGAGTCCCCAGACACCATTCTACTATTCAGCATCGTTTTAATGCTAAACTGGAGTCCCCAGCATCTCATCCCAGCTGAGTTGCTAGGTCTAATGAGATAGCATTAGCTTGAGAAATCATAGCTGTGAATGGAGAAATAGTGCCAGGGGACTCCAGGCATTATAACCAATTCATTGAGATGAAATGGTTATAGTGCCTAGAGTGTATCTTTAAATTTAGAAGAACGTAGAGACATTCTGCAACTTAATCTAAATGTATCCTTTATTCTGATTCATACTGGGAGTACAGCTAAAGAGATAGAGACTGTTAAATTCTCTCTTCCCAGGATATCTCCCAAAATACCAATAAAAAAGTTGAAGTCCACAGCCTCATAATGTAGGGTGAAGGCAGAGGTATTTTATTGAAGATCAAAGGACAAAAAGATACAACATTTTGGCCTTTAGACTTTAATCATGTCTCCACCCTCCATAGGGCTTCAAAGTACTTTTAACTTGTGTGCAATACTCACTGGGCTTTTTACATCTCCCAAAATGCTAATAATGGAAGAGGGGTTGACTTAATAATGGCAGCTGCATATATCAATTGCATTCCAGTAATATCACACCCATCAAGGTATCTTTAAATTTAATATTATATTTTATGATGCATTTATTTAAATCTTAATCCAAGAATTGATATAGTAATAAACTTGACCACTATACAAATACTAATAATATACAAATAATAACACAACTTATTATTCAATCAAAAAAGCAAAACATGCTATAAATATAGTTCTGAGTCATTGACAATATCGCAAGACCAGCTTTACTAAACAAAAATCATATCTGCATTGCATGACTAACTTGCCTAACCAATCATTTTGTTTTTTTTGTGAGATTGGTTATGCATATTTGGTGATTAGAGAAAATAGGGTTTTCTTACACCAGTATGGAGACCAAAGGTGAAATGCTTGAAGAAGCAGAGGCTAAATTGGGAATTTTTTTTTTTTTAAATGAACCTTTGTAAGTTTATCAAATAAAACAAATTGATTCTCAACTAGAAAAAAAAAGCCACTGACCTATCCTATTCACAAATTCGATTTACTGTGTTTGGCTGAATAAACATGATTTGCAGAAACCAAACTATATTAAAAAAACATCCTTCATTCTAATTTGACAGTAGCAGTATCTTTGTGATCAATGTATGTTTATTTTTATATCTATCGATTTATTTATCTTTTTTTTTTCTCTCAGCTGTCAGGATGAATAATTGCATCGTTGTTGCCAACTGCTCATACTTGTTAGTTTGGTAAAAGCTGAAAAGACTGGTAGTTGGAACAGAAAATTATTAATATGTGAAAAATGAAATTGGGAAGTATCCTCTATAACAGATTAGTGCTGATGCAGAGACTGCGAGCTCTTATTTAATTAGGAAAGATTCTCATGTTGTAGGAGGGCATGTTAAGTGGCCATCAGATGTGAGAAGCCTCTTTTTGCCTCCAGCAGAATATCACTCCCATTAAGAAAGTGCAAATGATCTGCAGAAATGCATAATTAAATTTCTTACTGTGAAATACAGTATTACCCCCTCAGCGCTGGACTCTAATGCAATGTATTAAAAAAAAGAGCTATATTCTTTAAAAAAAAAAAAAAAAAAATCAATTGTTTCAAAAATAAATTCCACTGGAAAGTTAAAATTGTTAGCATTTAGACAACAGCAAGATTGAATGTAGAAAATAACAAAATATTACAGAATCTAGTAAAAAAAAATTCCAGCTAATAAATCATGGGTATTAGATTTAATTTTCAGTTTTATATTGAATTACTTCTACAGTACTTCCACGCTACCTCGAGAAATATGAATCGTGAGTGCTTTGCTTCAACAGTTATTTCTTTGATGAATTGCTGAGTTGACATCATTGCCCTGAGAGGCACCTCGGAAATGCAACAGTTTTAGAAGACATATGGCGAAGGGCTGTTAACAGCACCAAACTGAATATTATTATCCACTCAGCGCCATTAGAGCTGTATACAAAATTACATTTTCCTACCAAATATCCAGTAAATAATAACATACCCACTCAGCATTTACTATCTGTATTGATACAAAGACATATTTAACACAATAAGTCCAATGTATGAGTAGTCAGTAATAATTGAGGCTAACCCCTTTTGATAAGGGCTTGGTTATGAAGGGGTTAAGGATGTTTTAGTCGTGTATACTGCAACCAAGGAAAAAAGTATTGCAAATTCTATATTTCAAGGGAAACCTGGGGCACCTTGCACCCCAAATATGGGGTCCTATAGCCACAGATTTTTTTTCCTCCTATCTGCAGGGCTAGAGCTAGCTTAAAAAGTACCCCATTTGCCCATACTGAGGGGTGCCTTTAGGGTATGGGAAGATGAAAGATCAGCCCATTCTACCCACTATAGGGGGAAGGAGAAGTCTAGAGAGAGCCCCTGGTCTCTCCCTCTGCCGGGAGCTAAGTATAGGACTAACATAAGTTCCAGGCAGTTCATTTCATTGCCATTGGAAAGTTGAGAGGCATTACATATGGTCTTCTCCCAGTGGGAGAGAACGAAGGCTTTCCACACTGGACCATTATGGAGAGGCATGACATTCCCCTCCTTGCCCCAAAGGAAGAGGGGATTAAACTGTATTTTAAACTGCATTCCCAGTTCACATACTGCATACCTAGCAAATACACTGCATCCCCTATACACACACACTGCATCATCAGCACACACACAGCATACCTTACACACATATTGCATCACAAGCACACATAATACATTGCTTACACACAGACACTGCATCACCTAAACACACACTGCAAATACTCTCTGTGTTTTATAGCTGTAGAAACCTGTGATACACTACTTTGCACATTAATGTAAGGCTTTGTGCTTGTCTCTGCCAGTCAGTACCTGTGTGCCTATCTGTGCCTGTCTGTGTATATGTGAGTGTCGGTGCTTGTCTGGCTGTTTGTCTGTGCCTGTGTGTACCTGTGCTTTTCTGTGTGTATCTGCCTGTTTGTGTCTATGTGTGTATATGTTACTGTTAGTGTTCCAAGATGTGTGTAATGCAGTGAAATTGGACAGTGTTAGGTTTTCAGAGAAGCTAGGGATGAAGCTTTTGGGCCTTAACATTTTACCATGCCACATTTAATAGATAAGCTGAATTGAATAAAAAAAATAAAAATAAAAAAAACACACCTTATCCGACCTATCACCCGCTTTACCAAAACAAAAAGAAAACTACAAGAACTGAATATGACAAAATCATGAGTAAAGGTTAAACTAGAGATAAAAAATATTAAAAAAAAGTCTAAAAAAGCTATACAGGAAAGGGCAGGTGTGCATAATTAAGTAGGGAATCTAGAAGAAGGAAACAAAGTATAATTGCAGCTATATAAAATTTGCGGCATAGATCAGGTTTGGTAATTTGGTTTTTACAAGTTACTGAATTATTTACTACTCTTTGCAGAGCTTGTATAATACATTTATATGTTATATTAGATGTATTTGCCGTAGGGGTTATTGACTGAAAGTTGTTTCGGCAGCATCAATGACATTTATAAATGTGAAGAAATTGTGCAAACACCACCAGAACCAGAACCATATGACATTAATAAAATATGAATACATATGCGAAGTAGTCTGTCGATCTATTTATCTATCCACCCATCAATCCTTCATCTGTCCATCCATCCGTCTACCTGTCTCTGTCTGTTTGTCTGTCTGTTTGCCTGCCTGTCTCTCTCTCTATTCTGCATCAAAGGGCACCCTATAGATTTGGTGAAGTGTGTCAGCAGTTACATCACGACGTCACGTGTTACATCACTCTGCATCACTCTGCATGTGCAGCAGCCAGAGTTCTAAGATGGAATTCAAAGCTCAAATATCTCAAGCAAATTGAGGGGAACAGTGGGCAGGATGCGGCACATACAAGTTCTGAAAGCTGAAGAGCTTTTTATTTGCACACCCATCAACTTAATAGTTTTTAATTGTGTTTGAAGTGTTAACAATAAGTGGTATGGTGCTATGCTTTTTCTAAGTTTTTAATTTTACATGCAACATTCAAATACCTGATTGTTGCAAGACCTAAGGATCTATAAGAAGATTGTGCATTTATATATGTGTCCATGTGAGTTAGTGTATGTGTATTAATGTGCGTGTCTGTATATATGGATCCATGTGTGTATGCAGAACTGTATGTGTGTGAATGAATGTAAGTAGGAATAAGAAATATGAATGTGTATGTGTATATGAATGCCAGTATGTGCGTTTAATTTCTCTAACAAAAGTGGGTTAGTGGTGGTGCAAAGGGAGACCCCCAAATACCTATTTACAGGTTAGAATACTTTTTCGTATGAGTGCTATGTCACCTACATATGCCTTTTATATATTGGTATATCTATGAGTGATAGAAGGCTATAACATTGCAACTGCCTTATGAGTATAGTGTTTATACATATATATATATATATATATATATTGTGATTTATGTTTAGAATAGATAGTATTATATAAACATTGGCATTGTGAAATTAAGAATTCATGCAAAACGTGGGCACAGCTACAGAGATGCCATCTGACATATAACTATGGATTATTTTAAATCCAGGCCTGGATTGGAAGAATCCATCCCCAAATTGAAAGCAATCGGGTCTGAATTTAAGATGTCCAGCAGTGTTCATGCCCTTTGGGCCTGAAATTAAAAATTCAGAAATTGCTAACTAGCATGAACAATTTTGCAATGTGAATGGCACTGCATGCAGCTGTTTGGTTTTACCTGCTTCAGTCTTAACGAAATGACCTTATATTGCTATATCTAAGAATGGAAAAAGGAGTTAAACACTGCTGCTCTCTTATGAGTACTGTGCTCAAACCGTTCTTGTAATTTGCGAACTGAGCATCAATTATCCCCGTTTGACAGCCTGTCTGTAATCATATCTACAACATCAAGATAAAGGGCAGGGAAGTGCATTGTGTAAGGTAGGAGAGATGAGTCTGAATTTATAGTTCACGGCTGAGCAATCAGCATTGGCCTGATGATAATGATGATTGATTTTTGATTGGGTTTACATAGGGACAATAAGAAGAACAATCGTGTTAAACAAGAGATCTTGACCACTTTGATTGTACAAACTAACTGCCACCTATCCTATTGTAAAAATAAGGGAAACGAATGTCACTGAATTTATAAAAGGGCACAGGCTTCAATGTTAAACACGTTTCATCTATCATAGAAAAAGGATGCTCTAAGGAATATGTATAATAGTTGTGTACAATTAAAATAATTAGATCTTTGGTAACAATTTGGAAAATATGTAAACATAATTTAAGAAGTTTCTTTTGAAGAACATATTTTGGCCTCTATACGATATATGAGACTTGTGCATTCAAGTTGGGGCAAATTGCAAATCAGCCAAAGTAAGGTCACTAGGCTGTTTGTCTGAATTCCATATCTCTGAAGTGCAACACAGATGTATAATTGAGCAACGACCAGTGCAAGGGCCAGACATGTTTGTTTGATTCGATATTTGGAGTTGTGTCTCTGGGGTAAAAAAAGAAAAGAGATGAGTAATTGGGGAAAGGATGCTAGATGGCTTGGGACCGCCAGAAAATGCTGATTTTATGCACCGATCAAGTGACCATTGATAGATGAAAAAGGGATAAGTCCCAAAAAAAAAGGCATATATTTTATCAATAGATAGACAGACAGACAGACAGATAGATAGGTAGATAGATAGATACATCGATAGATAGATAGATAGATAGATAGATAGATATTTATTAACTTTACATAGGAAATCTATACATAGGAAAACACTTTATTTTTAATGATATTATTATACACACACAGAGCACTTTATATGTATGTTATTTATTCAAGTTAATGTTGATTTATGAATATTACATGCTGTGCTTTACAACTAATGAACCATACTGTTAGCATATAAGCTTTATAAACAGACCTTTAGTGAACTTTTAGTACAGTGTATAGTAGACTTTTTTCGTTTTGTGTGACATGTCATGATTCCCTTTTATTCCAGAAGTTTGGTCCTTAAGGGGTTAAAGGCAAATAGAGTTAACCAAATAACTAATATTTCAGTTAACCAAATGTACTATTTGTGTGGTTATTTCCTGCTCTTTGAAACAAATTTTAGATTGTCAACTAAGGGCAAGCTGAATACACCGTTCAATTGGATTAAATAAGGTATGTGTAAGAACAACTGCATACGTCTCATTGTTCAATACAAGGAAAAAGTTGAATGAAACAATAATATAAAATATACATCAAGTTATGCATATGTAGTACAAAATGGGAATATTATCTATCTATCTATCTCTCTCTCTCTGTCTGTCTCTCCGTATGTCTGTCTTTCTTTCTTTCTATTATTTATTTATCTTTCTACATACTATTTATTTTTCTCTGTCTGTTTGTCTCTCTCTCTTTCTCTCTCAATAGATAAATAGTAGATAGATAGACAGAGAGACAGACAGACAGATAGCTAGATAGATAGACAGAAAGATAGATTTGCAGAGAATCTTATAAAGAACAGCTTCAGCATAAGCATGCAGTAATTGTGTTGCCATCAGCATACATACAGGCTATTTTGCAGTTTGCTAATGTTCTTGCTAATTTTTGAGGTCCGCAGCGTACTTGGCATTTAAAAAGCTGAAGGTCAAATGCATTATCCTACATTTAAGTTAACATTTCAACCTCAAAGAATAATATGCTTTTTTTCCACCAGACAAGGGCAGCTTGCGTGTGCTGAACTGTTTATAGTAAGAACTCTTTAATGCCACTTAATCCCAATGTTAAAGTCCAAACATGATTTCTATTTGCCTGTTTATTCCTATAGAGGTAAATAAAGATCTCTCCTTAAACCTCATAAAATCCTGCTTCAAACACATATCAAACATACCAGATGCATTCAGTTGTGTGTGTGTGTGTGTGTGTGTATGTGTGTATGTGTGTGTGTGTGTGTTTTTAATTATGTAAAATAGAGAGGAGGGTCATTGCATTATGTGTGAAGCAAGGCTATGTAGAATGTATATCTTAAGAAAACAGATGGTGATTTGGTGCTTGGCTTGCTACTGCATCCAAGTGTCCCAGGTTTTGCAGTTCCTACTTACATTTTTTTTTATATTCATAGAGAATATATATATAAAAAAAATGTCAAAGCAATCTTCAAAAAAACAAAATGTAATTCTCAATGAATCTTCATACATTATATATTTTTATATACACACAGGGACAGATTTGCCATAAGGCCACCAACATTACCAAGGACATGGCCTCAAAGATTCTCCTGCTGTGGATCCAGGTTGCCATGGAGATCTGTGTTGCCATGGATTACCGGTCTTACATAATCCACTGGCGCCAGTTGAAAGCAGTTACCTACGCCCACTAGGGTGCAGACAGCAACATCTACCACAGCACCACTAGGGATCAGGTTCCCACCTCCCTGACCTATAGTAAGTCTCAGAAAGGGGAAATATACTTAATTATTTGAATTATTTTTTTTGTAAGCAGTCCATCAGCTCCTATCCCCCACAGTACAATTGCAGTCCTCCCACTAAAGCCCTGCCCTTCCACTGTAAGCACTACCCCACCAGGGCCACTATTATTATTATTATTATTATTATTATTGCCATTTATATAGCGCCAACAGATTCCGTAGCGCTTAATCCGACTACTACAGCCATTATCCAAGTCAGCTTAACCTGACTACAACTTCTACAGCCTTGAAAAAGAGCCAGCTGCTAAGTATGTTATACTACAGTGGGACCTCGGTTTACAAACTCCTCGGTTAACATAATTTTCGGTTTACAAATGAAAATCCATTGAAAATGATCCCTCGGTTTAAATTTTTTTTTCGCAATGCAAAGCAGGTTTCCCCAGGATGCATTGCACCTGGAAAGGGTTATATCACCACCCCCGGCATGCTGGAGCCTGTGGGTAGCACGTGGCGTCGATTGTGGAGGTGTTGGAGCGACTTTTGCATCGAGTTTTGGAGCCATTCTGGAAAGAGGATTCAAAGGGGTTATATGCTGCCTTAAAGCATATCTGCTGAAGAGTTTGGAGCCCATTTTTCTAGAAAGGCTCCTCACCATGTGAGTTTGTTACCATTTGCTCCCTTTATTTACCATATATTGTACCAACAATCCTGCACTATATACTCTTTATTTATCTCCTTATTTATGTATGATTGAATCAAACCACCCCAAAAGCTTGGTCTAAAGGGTGAGTTCAAGTCACAAATACACAGCACTGCACTAACCAATCACTGGGAGGTTGGGGGGTTTCTCATCTCTATACCTAACCCTGTGTATGTTTCTTTCCATTTTTGACTAGTGGGTGGTTTTGGAGGATCCACACAGTGTTCTAGCTGCTACGTTATATATTACCTCACGTTAAGCGCCTATATCTCACACATTTGTTCTGTATGTTTTTACCATTCTGGAAATTGTTTTCAGTTGATTTGGGACTTTTTGGTGCATTTCTCAAGCTGTGGAAAGGTAGGGAGCTGAGCTTCATCGTTTGCATGCCTTTTATTGTGTGTTCTGCATTGTGGGTTGGTTTCCATGCCAGCTCATTTTGACTTTTTCTGACCTCCAGAACGGATTAATTGGTTTTCATTGCATTCCTATGGGAAACCGTGTTTCGGTTTACAAATGTTTCGCAATAAGAAACGTCCCGGAGAATGCATTAAATTCGTAAATAGAGGTACCACTGTATATCTTAGAAAATTGTTTCAGAAATAATGACATGTAAAATAATAGTACACTAAATCAAACAAAGAGTGGTGCAGAACTATATTAGTTAAATTGACACTATAGACACCAAAACAACTTTATCATAATGAAGCGGTTTTTGTGTATAGATCATGCCTCTGAAGTCTCACTGCTCAATTCTTTTCTATTTAGGAGTAAAAACATTTTTATTTCTTTTCATGCAGCCCTAGCCACACCTCCCTGACTGTGACTGACACAGCCTGCCTGAAAACAGTTTTTTGTTTTCCTTTTTTTTCTGTCAGATATTAACTTACTTTAGAAGTTGTTATCTCCTGCTCAGTAAATTACACTTTAATCACATACAGGAGGCACCTGCAAGGTCTAGCAGGCTATTAACAGTGCAAGAGGTTAAAAATTCTAAATAAAACAGGATTTGCAATACAGGAAGTGCAAACATTAGATCTCACTTTACAGACAGTGTTTATGAAGGCTGTACACATTACCTGCAGGGAGGTGTGACTAGGGCTGCATAAACAAAGTGATTTAACTCCTAAATGGCAGAGACTTGAGCAGTGAAACTGCAAGGGCATGATCTATACACCAAAACAGCTTCATAAAGCTAAGGTTGCTTTGGTGACTTCAGTGTCCCTTTAATGTCAGATATACATACATTTAAAGAATATACATTATTATTCCTTTTTAATATTGTAACTTATTTGATCACAGATCTTGCGCATACACATATCTTTTAGTGCCTGGATTTGGTAGAAATAAGCAACATATCCTCTTCAGTCATATTCAGAGAATTCCAACGCAGAATTCAGCGTCTGGCTATTCCTCTAACAATATATGTTTATGTATTCATAGTGGAACATCAGTTTGCATTAAAGAAAACAAAGCTATCAATGACTGAATTCTGTTAATTCAGTATATACAGCTTTCGGCAATGGTCTATTTTATGCCATTTTGCTGCCATCAGAAAAGATTTGATGAGTGCTTCTAACCAACTCAGTGAGCCAAATCATATAGCTGCAAGCGGTCATGAAAAAAAAAAAAAATATTGATTTTTGTTACCTTTCTCTAGCTGCAAATTTCTTTTGAAACGTGACAAACATAGTAAAGCAGCATTTTGCAGAGAGGCCACATTAAAAGATAAGATTCACCCCCAAAACTCACTGGCTCCATTGTAATGCCAGTTTAGATGCAGACTTCTTTCAATATAAGGCAGCAGTAATAATCAGACAAACACACATCACATTTTTGACAACGACAACACCTTAAATGTAACATGAACATTTTAGCTTATTGACTGATTAATGAGATCTTAGCAGAATGTTATTGATTGCTTTTTTTGTTCTCTTGTTTTTTTTTAAATGTAATATTGATATTTCAGAAACACAAGATGTAATTTAATAGTTATCCCTACACGCTCAGAATAGTATTTTGTGTTACTAAGTAATAAATATGATGGTAGTATCCATTTAAGGATATTGTTATCACAGTAATATAATTCTTGTGCAATATTTTATGCAAAATATAGGATAAAATACTATTATATTCCCTGTGTTAGTGATACAATTCCAATAAAATGTCTGCACTTTACAAGACATATTGATCTTAAAAGGGGCATATCTCACCATTCACTCAACCTAACACAATACTAATAAATGCAATTTTCTGTTTTAGTTTTGTATGCACAAATTTAATAAATGAGTAATATTGATACACTTTATCTTACTAGTTCAAAGCAAAAAAAAAAAAAAAATATGCAATGTGCAAACCATAAACTAATTTAAAAGTGTCATTCCAATAGGGGTATTCACTAACGTGAGAATTGTCAGTAATTGAAAATTAATTCAATTTTAATTTTAAGGCCAAAAAATTCTCCCATATCAGCTACGTTTTCAGTTTGGCTTTTCCATCCTTAAAGGGGCACTATAAGTACCAAAACCACTTCAGTCTAATGAAGTGGTTTTGGTTTATAGATCTTGCCCCTGCAATCTCACTGCCCAGTTCTCCATTTAGGAGTTAAACTACTTTGTTTATGCAGCCATAGTCACACTTCTCTGCATGTGACTTACACAGCCTTCCTAAACACTTCCAGTAAAGTGAGATCTTATAAATTACTTGTATGGTTTTAATACTTAAAGGTACATTTCATGCACCATTATCACTACAGCTCACTGTGGTGGTCGCTCTCAACCAATGAGCCCTCAGAAGAGCTAACACAAATTCCTGCCTGGGAACTTCGGGCTCTTTGGTGATGTTACTGGGGGCAGGAGGCAGCGCACAGCAGACCTTAGGTAAGACGTGAAACTTTTAAAAGCAGTTTGACGCCTTACAATGGGGGTCGCAAGGGCACTGCTGTCACATAACCACTACAGCCGCTGAGAGTGCTTCTAAAAATAAAATATAAATCTAATTTTTGGAAGTAAATAGATGCTGCCATCAAAATTCATGTGGTTCTGAATTACTCTCCATAGAAACCCAATGATGACCTGTATACTTCCCATAATATCTCACCCATCATGCATTTAAGGTGAATGTGCAACTGGATGTCACCTTCCTTCTCTCATCCTTTCAAACAGATTTTGCTGTGGTTTTTTTCCCCATGCACCTCTACCATATTTAATCTTGTGCCATTGATGTGTGTGGCATCCCTTTAAGAAACAAAAGCATACTAACTCATATTTAGCTAAATACATATTTGATTAGATTTTCATAAAAATAAAAAATAGACTAGGTTTTGCAATATTTGTGAACATATTGTTGCTACCAAATTCAGAGAGCTTACAGCACCCTAGCCAATCTGTCTTAAATTAACTAAACTGTCAGCAATCCGTTCCGTGATTGTTTTTACCGCATTATTTGCTCTGCAAGCCATTTGTAACTATGGGTACAAATTTCAGAAGTTTCTAAAGAAAAGTGGATGCATTTCTTTCCAATAATGATGCAGTAATGATAGGAATATTTTTCAGTAGTAAATAACTGTAGAGCTAATCAGATTCAATCATGTTTTTCCATTTCATAGAATCCTCGCTGTTACCTCTGGATTTGAAAAGAAATAACCCTTTCTTGAGAGTTAAGTATAATTCAGAATAGCAATGTTGAGAGTAATGCATTTCTCTAAAAAAAAAATAAAAAAAAAAAAAAATGACAAAAGATACGTTTATCAGTCACAAGATAGCATTTGGTAAAGCAGATGTGGAAACTGTACGGATGCCTTGTATCATCACACTATCAGGATATGATGTTTGATGATCACCGGCTGCTTAGTCCTGGATAAATGTTGAAAATAGTGACTATGCTCTTTAAAGAATCATCAGCGGGACTCATCATAAGTGAAATCATCGCGTGCAGAGCTTTCTAAACCACATAGATTGGCTCTTCAAGTGCACTTTTCAAAGTCCTCTTGAAGAAGATACATTCTGAGGTTTGAAAAGCTTTGAATATCTTATGCCATGGAGAAAGAACCCCTATGTCAGGCTATAAAAAAATATAGAAATCATTTGATATTTTCTCTGTTTATGTTTATGTTTTGAATAATGGAGTCATAATTGAGTCTGAAATAATGACATTATATATTTGCTCTTTGTGTGGATTCATGCTAGTTACTTATTCATTATTTTATTATTATTATTATTATTATTATTATTATTATTATTATTATTATTATTATTATTATTATTATTGGTATTTCTTAAGTGACAACCTATTTCACAGAAATGTACAAATGCTACTGCAATATAAACAAATCAGTATAAAAGGAATAGGGGACCCTTCCTTTCAGCAGACATTTTATGCAATGTACTAAGCTCAAAAGCTTAAAATCTAAAGGTCATGATGGAGATTTGAAAAAAGAGGGAGTCATGTATATTAAAGGGACACTACTGGGACCAGTACAAGTTCAATGCATTTGATCTTTAAAGTTTTTTGCTGTATCATAAGTCCTCCTCTTTGGCCACGCCCCTTCACTTAAGAAAAAGACTTCCTTATCAAATGTATGCACACAGCTCAGCTACTGACAGTAGTGAATGATCTGAACCCACCCAGGGAGATATATTATAAGGATATCACCACCTGTTTGTGGTTTCTCTGACAGTCTGCAGTCGGTCTGCAAATTAAAAGCAGCCCATCCAGTGCTTTGGGACTGAGACTGTATGCAAACATTATATAATGAAGTCTTTCTGGCATGTGGGGCGTGGATACGGAGGTAGGCTTTGTGTGCAGCAATATGTAAAAAAAATATTTGTGCAAGATTATAAATATTTAAGCATGTAAAAATATAGCATATTAATGAGTTCTAAATTTATCAAATGTGTTAAAGTTGTACTGGTAGGAGTGCTTCTTTTAAGTGTAAAAGTAGAAATTGTTTGAATCTTTTTATCAATCTTTTTTTAATCAACGTAGATAATTGAAAAAAAAATATTTTCAATATAAAGATTATAATATTAAAAAATATCTTGATGTTACAGTTGTTTTAACTGGATACCCTCTCTCTCCTGCAGAAACACTCCCTTTTCACTTAGCGGCTTCAATTTCCACAAGGAGGTGGAGTGATAATTATAGAAAGCTATTTAAGAACACAATTTTAAAAAAAAATGGACTAGTCTCTTTTTCTTTGAGTTTCTATTTATGTATGCCTACTGATCACCATCAATTTTTCCACTTTAAAAAAAAAAAATCAGGCACTTAAACCTGAATATTGCTGTGATGATCCCTAATGTTCAATCAGAAGTTACAACACTCATGTAGGTCTCTCCTAATACACCACACTCAGATCCCCAATGTTCAATCAGCAGTTACAACACTCGTATAGGTCTCTCCTAATACACCACACTCAGATCCCCAATGTTCAATCAGCAGTTACAACACTCGTGTAGGTCTCTCCTAATACACCACACTCAGAAAACATATGTCTATGTGTAACAAATTAGTTGTGACGACAACACAAACCAACGTTGATGTTTGGTTAAAACAAAAGATAATAAATACTAAAAAATATAGCACTATTACTCTTTATTTCTTTTTTGGGGGGTCCTAGACAATTGTGGCACCCTATATAAGGGTGGGTGCATTTATTATATTTAATTTAACAGCGCTACACTTTGGTTTGTGGTGTGGTCACCAGAAATTTGTTAAACATTGACACCTTTTTCCATTTGGTTGTCTCACATTTTGGTTTCTTGTAACTGTGCTCAACACCTATATGTCTATATCCAAATCAAATATCTGAAGCCCAATGTTCTTATTGTCATTGCAACAACATGGCCTCTAAAAGGAACCATGAAAATAAATTTTTCTTAGCAAACATCATTTGACATGAATTTGACTGGTAAACATATTGTAACAGAGTTTTATTATGATAAATACTATTTGTTTCCTAACAAAAACAGAAGTCTATTAGCCAAACCCCCCAAAATGTGTGTCTAATATTTATTAGATCAATGTCATGTGATAAAGATATATTAAGTCCCTACAGGGATAGATGAGCAACAATTTCTTGACATGAGAGTAGATTAAAAATGTATTCATTTCCCATTGCAAAACAGCAATATCTCACATAGGAGTAAGCTGTTTAATGTTATATTCCATATGTGCAGTAAAGATGGTGTATATTGCCGTTTTAAGTGTCCATTTGTTTATCAAATTCTATTCACACTTATTTGAGAACTACTTTCCTCTCTTACATGAATGTGACAATGAATCAAAAGTACCTTCCCTCTTATCTGAGGTGATAATGGAGAAATGCTGAGTCTTGCTTGAAGGCTACAGAATGCCTTTTCAGAGCTCTCACAAAATCATCAAATAAAAGTGGAGCAAAGGCTAATTTTTTTTCAAGTACAGCTCTCTCCCTAAGGAGTTGTTTTAATGAGGAACACATCAATACTCTACTGTACTAATTTTCAGGAGATGACAGTCAAGAATTTCACTTCCTACTGACCAATTCAAGAAAGTGACAATTACTTACTTTAAGTATTCCAAGCTCAAAAGAAAAAAACAACAACTTTTTTTATACCTCAAATAATAGCGCCAGTGTTTCATTATAACTTGTATAAAACACTTAAATGGAAGTGTTGGAATGTGATCAGAAAGTGCTGTTTAAAAAAAAACAAAAATCTCTTTATAAGTAAAACAAACCTAATGAATCATTTTCTCTCTTAGAACAGACTAGAGAACATATACAGGAGTAGAGAATATATAATGGCAACAATTTTATAGTCTTAATGTTGCCTTCCAATCATTCTTTTTCAAGACCCCTAAAGTCCTGAGGTAATTCCACCTTGGACAAGAGGGGTAGTCATGCCTTAAAGTAAATGTTCCAGCACATTAGAGGGGAGGTTCCAAGCCTTAGGGGTCATAAGAATAATTGAGTTAAGACCTTAAATAAAGAGTTGGAGTCCAGGCCTTAAATGAAATGGACAGGTCACGAGAGCGAGGAATTCAGACCTTAAATTAAATGGCCCAGGCAAGGAGAGAGCTGTAGTCCAGGGTTTAAATGCAACTACCCCGGTTATGAGAGAGTTGGAGTACAGGCTTTAAATGAAATGGCCCAGACAATGAGAGAGCTGGAGTCCAGGCTTTAAATGAAATGGCCTAGGCCATGAGAGGACATGAGTCCAGGAATTAAATGAAATAGCCTAGAACATGAGAGGGTAGGAATTTCAGGCCTTAAATGAAATGACCTAGATCATTTGATATCTATCGAAGAGAGAATGCCATCTTTATGAAACAGTATTTAAGTTGACTCCCTATTTGAAGAAGTACAATATGAATTTAATGTACTGCCTGGGAAAAAAAATGTCTCCAGTAATAGCATCTTCTTATCTTTCAAAATATAGGTTTTAGATCTGCATACTTAAATAAACATGTATACTTAAATAATGAGAATAAAACATGATAACTATAAAATAAAGTCCACAATGCATAAAAAAGAAGTACAAACTTCTAGGAGACCAACAAAAATGCTGTTAATCTCCGAAGTATCAGTATCATATCAAATACAACATATTATCTCTACTGATCATTATTTATCAAATGATAAAATAATAATAAAAAAAACTTGTCAATAAATTCTCAGGCACACATATAGTCCCTTAAAATGCAACACACTGCTAAAGCTTTGAACAAATTGTATTGAAGATAAAAGTAAAAATTCTAGGAAGTCAGAATATCACAATGATGTCAGCTATGTGATATGGAAACCAATTACTTTAGTATTACTAACAATTTACATCACGGGACAGAAATGCAGATCTATTGATAAGAATTAAAGTTGGCAACTCAGCCTTTTGACAGTTATTAAAAATATTCCAGCATTCAATTTTTAAACATATGCCCTTTCACCACACTATTTTAATATGGAAAGTGAGACACTGGGAATGCACAACACATTAAAATGCTGTCCTGTCTCATATTAATGTATTTAATGACATTGGTTTAAATGTCAGGACAAAAAACTGCCATTTTCTTTCTACTTAATATACCCTTAATATACCCTTCCCTTGAAATTCATAATGCGTTTTTATCTTTTTTTCATTTACAATCAGTAGTCTTTGACTTCCCTAAAAAATGTTTTTTTAATGAATATACAGTCTATACAATATATAGACATTGCACGAGATGGCCATAGGTTGGTGCAACTTAACTTCATTGTGACCCGTGCTATGTAAATCAAAGAGCATCAAAGATAGACAGACATACTGACATATGTGTATGCATTGTAGACTACCCTAAAGCACATACAATATATATCACTTTATGGTTTAAAGTATAGGCAGTTTTGCAAATCAAGTCAATTCATTCACAAATGTAATTCTAAATGTTTGTGGTATTGTGTTACAAATTCCATTTAGAATTATTATACATATACATATAATTATACAAATTTAGAATTATTATACAATGTAAATTCAACAATCACACCGACTGTTCCACCCACATCACTTTGGGGGTTTGATTATGGAACGTGCTTACAAAAGCAAAGAGGAACAGTATACACAAAAAAAACACGAACACACAAAGACAGAAATATATGAAAGGTATGTGCAAAAAAGGTAAAATATACCATACATCCTGGAATGGTCTGAGATAAATGTACAAAAATATACACGCATTGCTAAGTTGCATACATGCATGTACGTACGTACGTACGTACGTACGTACGTACGTAGAAAAGAAGATTCACACTATTAGTACAGCTTTGGTTTCTGGTTTTAAAACTATCATAAAGTGCAGTATTGTCTGTTTGCTCCCAGATGGTAGATCATAAGGCACATAATTTTTTTTAAATTATGTGTTTAATAGATAAAAGTCCTCTTTAAGTGAAGGAAGAAGACAAGGAAAGACTTGTATGCACTTTTCTGCAGTGAAATTAAATTTTAAACTAATGTGGTTAACATATGGATGAAAAATTTAAATTAATTCTTGTAAGCCATCTGTTCTTTAATATAATTGTAACTTAAGTGATATTTATAGAATGTGCAGATTTACTAATAAAATGTGTTTAATAGGCTGAATGAAAAAAAGTGGCTAAACAACAAACTTTCATTGTTTTTAACCACGGACTCAATGGCTTAGAACAGGCTTCCCCAAACTCCGGCCCTCCAGATGTTGCTGAACTACAACTCCCATGATTCTAAGACTATCTATTAAATTAATAGAATCATGGGAGTTGTAGTTCAGCAACATCTGGAGGGCCGGAGTTTGGGGAAGCCTGGCTTAGATCTATGGGAATTGCAGTCCAAAAACAGTGGGAAAACTAACGTTCAGTCAACTTCATCAATAAAAAGATCTGAGTTATCAGAATTCAAAGTCAATTCGATCAAAAAACATGTATAATTACCAGTGCACATAATTACTTTAAATTGTACACTACAATAACATTGTGTCTGAATTATTTCTGTACATGAAAATTCTTTTGTTGCTGCCTGATTGCTACGCATACATTGAATGAGAGCAGCCTTGAAAATACAGGAAAAGTAATAATTGTGATGTTCTGAACGACATGTTTTCTTTGCTACTTTATATGAAAGGTCAAAGATGATCTCATGTTTTTATCATATACATTCTTTTCTTCAATGACAAGACACTTGAACTTCAGGATCTGCATACACATTCACACTTATTTATGCTAGACATCATCTTAATCTTAATATATCTCTAATATTGGGTTCGATTACAATGCCAGTAGACACCATTTGTATTCCAGAAGACAAGATGAATTTCTATGGGTTATATGAGTATAATTAGAGCAGAGATGTATATTATTATTGTATAAATTGTTGTTTATATATTTATATATATATATATATATATATATATATATATATATATATATATATAAAGTAAGAAAAAAAGTAAGAAAAAATATATATAATATATTCAACACATGGCTAAAAGTGTATGTGCATGCCTTCTAACTGATATGTACTCTTACTAATAGGTTTACCCAATCAAGCACATGGGCATGCAATTTTCAAAGACAGATTTATAGTCACATGACCCATATTACAAATCTCAGAAACTTTAAAATATGCAGTTTTATCATGTTTCTGCCTAGTACAGGTGACCCAGTCAATTGTAAGTGATGAAATTGTGAAACGTGAATCATCATCATGAAAGGTCACACAAACTACCAGAATAGCACTAGGAAGAGCTTGAGAGCCTATAACATAAATGGTCCTTTGTTACAATTATCAGTATTTGAATTCCAAACTACATTACTGGAAGCAATTTCAGCACAATTGCTTAATGGGAGCTTCGGAGCTCTCAATTTAATCATAAACAACTTTAATATTATTATGGAATGTCAGAGGACTTGTCCCCAACAGTAGTACCTAAGCTCATTAAAGTTCTTGTGGAATCAAATCCCAGTAGCATTGTTCAAATATCTAGTAGAAAGCCTTCTGTTTTAACAGCTAAAGAAAGACCAATGTCATATCAGCGGCCAATATTTCTGAATTTCATGTTTGTCAATCAAGTGTTTATATAAATTTGTCCACATAGTCAAAGCAAGATCAACATCCCACAGGGGGGCAATAAGCAGATTACCAGTTTGGGATGGTTAATGGAAACAAGCAAATTCTTGGTTCCATGACCCCTGTCTAACCACTGGGCCCTTGGCGACTGCCTAGAGTTGACTTACGTTTAGCCTTGCTCTATATGTAATGTTCTAATTTAGGTTTAAATGATCAATCAATTTAAACCATTAACCCATCTCTGTTTTGTTGTTGATCTAAAAACTACACAAGAAAAAACAACATGGACAATACAAACATTTTTTTAAACTAAAATAGGCATATAAGGGAGGATCTGTTTGTATAATGCAGTATTTTGTTTGCAGCTCATAACATTGCTTAGATAGATAAATGCTGATAGATAAAGCGTTTTAGGAAATCAAGTATTACAATTGTGGCTTGCATCTGTAAGAATGCAAATTATCATTTTAAAAATACATGATGGAGTTTATGAACATGAAATGCAATTATATGTAAAAACTGTGATAAAAGTAGATGTTTGAAACTGATAATTACACAGATAACATGTATTATTTAGCCTCCATTATCTCCATTTTTTCCAACAATTTCAGTTCTTGTCATCTACCATTCTCTGGGCCAAGAGGTGAAATGGTATATATAGTATGTGTGGTAGGAGGGGGGAGTGAACATCTGATATCTGCTTTAATATATACAGCCAATAAAAATTAAATAGGATTTAGAGACCACAAAACCATTGAAAATTCACAATGCAAGCAAAGTTGTTGTTTATCATTCCAGTTTACAAAGGTGCCCCAGAATTACTATTTACATATTTTGAAATGTGATCATAAAATGCAGGTCAAATAGCTCAATGGCTCTGAATAAAGCTATAATTCAGGTACTTAAGTGTCCACTTAAAGTACTAATTATTTGAGACAATGTTAAGGCTGCTGCTTTATATACCAATATTTCCAAACAAGGTCACCCTCCCCCCTTTTTTTTTACATTAAATATTATAAGGAAAATGCTCTAATTTTTGATACTTATTTTAAAGTTTAGATGGTGACTGATTCTATATTTTAAAGATTACTCAATATAGTGTACAATGGTGACCGTAATGGCTAATAACACATCATTTCAGAACAAATTGCTGTTTCCCAAAACAGAATTGAAAATCACAAAAGGCTACAAAAAGGAGAAGTATTTACTTTTAATACAGGTACTTATTCAACGTGGATCTGACTTTTCATTAATTCTACAATTTCCAGTCAATGTACTTCTAAGCTAATGTGCATAGTTTTTATTAATTATAAAATGTAAACTATTCTGAGCAGGATTTTCAGTAATGAAATACAGTACGAGCTGCAGGTTCAAAGAAAACCACATGTTAATGGTAACTGTACCAATTAATCAATACCTGTTTGTAACTAATCTATTAATTATGTTAGAGTTTAAGATGATTTTATTACACATTTTAAAATGATTATTCTTTTGATTAGTAGTTTTTTTTTTCACATCTTTTTCTTCTCTGTTTCTGATAATGCAAAAAAATCAATTCGTACGGTAATACAATTGATCATTTCCTGTATATTAAATGTAATGATATGTTAATTTTCTTTGCAATAAATATTGGTTACTGGAAGATGATGCACAGGGTAATAACACTCTTTGTCATAGCTTTATTAATTGAATGTAAGTATTTCAATGAACTTGATGAATGTCTTTATTTTGAGATTGCAGAGCAGAATATGTAACATGTTACATAATTAAATATACACGGCGGTCAATGTATAAAAATATTTTGCAGTGCTGCTAAGTTCATCTATAAATTCTTACTGAGAAAAATGCCTTCAAATATTTGGAAATCAAGTTATTTATTCAGTGAGCCTATTGTCTTCTTGGTACGGAAAACAAGTTAAAATGATGGCTTTCAAAAAATAGATACTGACCCTGGCATCATGCATTTTAAGGGAGTGTTTATCTGCAATTCTGTTTGCATTTACTTGCATCCATTTCTGTCAGCCATTTTGTAGAAGGTACATACTTCAGGTCAGTATATATTCTAATGTATACTTTTGTTTATGACTTTGCAAGCACAAAATGTAGCCTAGTTTCTCACTTGTCTAATGCTGACTCTGTCATCCACATATTTTTATCACAAAATCCCTTATGTACACATATTATTTCTCTATTAAATAATTAAAATGTTGCATTATTAATGATTATTCTCAGAATGGGTGTAGGTAATAAATGCATAATGAATTGAGGGATTGATATTAATTTAGGAAGAAAGGTTACCAGAATATATGCTGATTTTGCTAAATTTTTGATTATAACTCCTATGTGTCTATACGTGATATAACTACATATTCTACAGCACGGTTAGAGAATGAGCACACTTTTCTACATCAATGTACAGTTTCTGAGATATCGTAGTTAAGTGAAGATATTCAGATATACGAGAACAATGAGCAAAAACAAGCTTTCGGTCTAATTACACCAAAGTCGAGGTACCTGTATTATGTATCTAGATGGGAAGATGTTCTGGATAAAAGCCACGTCTGACTATACACGCGCTGCTTGTAAAGATCTCTAAATCAGTTAGGCTGTATAAACAATAGTGGTAATAAGATTTAAAAAAAAAAATATGCTTTTATTTAACGAAACATTTAACTTTTTAGGATATTTGATTATAACAGCCTGGTATTTAAAAATCTATGATTCTATTGTTTTAGTTAATATCTCCCTTGAAAGTTTAACTTTTAGAGGAATATGTTAATATGTTAAAGATACATTTAATTGTTTTAACCTTAGCATGTTCTTTTTTTTTTCTTTACTTTACGTCTCCACCCCTTTAAATGAAAACACCTTTTTTACTCACCAGTAATCCTTCGCCGAGATGGATTCTATAGGGCAGCCACTCCAAATCATCTGAGGATCATCTTTTGATGATCTTGGCCTAATTTAATGCTTCTCAAAGAGAAGCACTGGGGATCTATTCTGTATGTGCAGCAATCACTGCACTCTGCCATACGGATGCTTCTCATATAGAAGCATTGAGTTCTATGCTTCTCTATGGGAATCATTAATAGCATTCAAGGACATAATGTTGTCCATGGTGTTGCATAGCATAAAGACCTTCAAGAACTAAACGCCTTTAATGAAGAACTGACTCTAATGGCTGCTTCTCAGCTTCTAGAGGTTTTTTCTAGGCAAAATGTAAATGCTGCCATTTCTCAGAATGAGCAAGTCTGTCTGTCCGTCTATCTATCTCTAGATCTATCTGAAACTAAATTTATATTTGTCTGTCTTTCTATCCATACATGTAACTGACTACACAAAAAGAGACAATTCCCATGTAGCAGTTGGGACTATATAGCATAAAAATTCTCACAACTTCTTGAATCTTTGAACCTAAGGATAGCTAGACTCTCTGCTAATTGTGACATTTTCATAATTTGCTGCAAGTCATTTAACTGGTGCAGGACACTAACGTAGTTCTAACCTCACACAGTCAGCTCCGCAATGAAGAACCAGATTTCTTTTAACTCCTTAAGGACCGCAGATATACCTAGTACTACCGCGGTAAATATGAGCACTGAAAGCGATCATGACAACTCAGGCCAAAAGTCCAAAGAATTTAATTTGCTAGAACTGTATTTAACCCTGTAACTTTTCATGACAAATTTCAAGGTGGAAAAATGGAAAATCAAACCTTATTGTTGACCATGTAACTTTCCAAACCACTATAAAACCTGTACATGGGGTGCACTGTTTTACTCGGGAGACTTCGCTGAACACAAATCTTAGTGTTTCAAAACAGTAAAACATATCACAGCGATGATATTGTCAGTGAAAGTGAAGTTTTTTGCATTTTTCACACACAAACGGCACTTTCACTGATGATATAATTGTTGTGATATGGTTTACTGTTTTGAAACACTAATACTTGTATTCTCTCCCGCATATAACAGTACCCCCCATGTACAGGTTTTATAGTGGTTTGGAAAGTTACAAGGTCAAATATAAGGTTTGATTTTCCATTTTTCCACATTGAAATTTACCAGATTGGTTATGTTGCCTTTGAGAGCGTATGGTAGCCCAGGAATGAAAATTACCCCAATGATGGCATTCCATTAGTCACAAAAGCCACACACTTAGCCAAAGTTAGCATTCATAATTGTTTTTTGCATTTTTAACACAAACAAATATAAATGCTAACTTTGGCAAGTGTTTGTGACTAAGTGGCTACTAAAAAAGACTGGAAATAACCCATATTGAATGGGTTGTCTATTTTAAAAAATATGTACTTGCGAGGTGTGATTCAGAGATTTATGACAGATAACAGTGTTACAATGTTACTATTGATAAATTTTAAATATATATATTTTGAAACAGCAATGTCCTACTTGTACTTATAGCCCTATAACTTGCAAAAAAAAGCTAAGAACATGTTAACATTGTCCATTTCTATACTCAGGACATAATTTAGAAAATAAATAGCATGGATGTTTTTTGGCGGTTGTAGATGCGTAACAGATTTTGGGGTCAAAGTTAGAAAAAGTGTGTTTTTTAAAATGTTTTCATGATATTCTAACATTTTTACGGTAAATTATATGATATGATGAAAATAATGGTATCCTTAGAAAGGCCATTTAATGGCGAGAAATACTGTGTATAATAGGTGTGGGTATAGTAAATGAGTAAGAGGAAAATTACAGTTAAACACAAACACTGCAGAAATTAAAAAACAGCCCTGGTCCTTAACGGTCATAAAATTAAAATACGGTTTGATCACTAAGGGGTTAATCCATATAGCAGCTACATACTTGCAAATATAAATAAATAAATAAGACAAGATAAAATAAATCAGCATCTAGTCTGAAGAATTGCATTTCCATTATTAAAGAGCTCCCTATTAACCTTTTATCTTCTTGACAACAAGTTACATTGACAGTTCTATCTAGATTTTTTCATTACAATCATTGAGAGAATTGCCGGTGCATATTAGGGCTTCAAGGAGTTATGCTTTGCTACACAAATGCTCCTACTTATTTATGTTGAATATGCATTTCATTAAAATGTTTAAATAGCTGTCTACTATATTTCATAAACACAAGACACCATACTATCTGTTTATGGATGGATGGATGTCCATTTGCCTGTCTCTTTATATGGCTGCCTGTCTGTCTGTCTATCTATCTATCTATTTAATGGTCAAGGGTAGATAGATAGATAGATAGATAGATAGACAGACAATTTTTTCTCACATCTATCAGTTTTTGTTCTAGTATAAGTAGTCCTAGTTTTTTAAGCAGCTTGTGAGGCTGCAAAAGTCTCTACTATTGGTGATCAACAGGTAGACTCAAGCTGCCCTCGAGCTTCACAAATGCTGTGAAGGCCAAATTCTTCTTTTCTATAGCAAAAGGCCAAAGACAGACAGTATAATTTTGTTTGTAATTTACGTCTAGATGGGTTATCTCTGATGAAACTGGATTCTGGTAAATTAGTTTTATTATGTCAGGTATATCTAGCAAGTCACCAGGAAGATATCTGGCGTGGTGCAGGGTAGAATGTTTTTTGTAAGGTTCCACACTCTATTTGAAATAAAGAACATCTATCTAGCAAGCCTGTATGATCAACACACTTGACCAAGATCCTCAAGATAGAGTTGTGCCATATAAACCTTGATACTTGTTTTTTGTGTACTAGTCATGCAGTGACTTGGTGTGTAACACTGCAATGCAGAATTTGCATGTCGGGCTGTGTGGTAAAATAAGAAATGTATGGCCCACAGTGATTGACCCAGTTTGTCCTAGCTGGACATTACTAAACAATAATGCCACCCATGTAAAAAAAACAAAAAAAAAACAATAGGAATTATTTAGTCAGCAAATTTCGTGCAAATAATATTATCCTAATAGTCACATAGAAAAACGCAAATAAAATTGTATTTGAAAAAGCTTGTACATGTCATATATGATAGACAAAAGCTTGCATAACTGCACAATGCTGAGGAGACCATCAAAGCATTGCCGTTGGCTAAGCTATTATGAATTAAACCGGGATTTAATATTTTTAATTGTGTACACAGCCCACAGGGCTCATACAATTAATGTTAATGGCAGAGCAGTTCTTCTCTTTCATTTTTTATGGAGCACTTGTTTAAAATTAGGTTAATGCAAGGTAGCTGATCATGGATACCCTCCTTAAGGGGTTGGAACTAAGCAGCAATTAAATATTCTGCTACTACGTTGAAGGATTTATTCTCATTAGGAAAATACATCAGGAGATAGAGATTGCCTTGAAGAATTCAATGTCCATTTCAGTTTAGCTACAATATGTCTACAACTATGGATTGTCCCCCGTACGTCAATTACTAGTAGTAGGACAAAATAAATTACAACTGGCTACATAGCTGGGGTCAGACATAATTAAGGAACTGCAGGACACTTTTAATTTTACAAGTACATTAAATACAGTATATTGGTCTACAATAGAATTGAAATATCTAGAAAATATTATTTTCATGTATTGTCAATTTTGATATAAAACAAGGATTTTTTTCTGGAAATTACACATTTTAATAAAAACATTAAAAACTCATATATTTCTTTTGTTTTTGCCCAGAGATGTTTTTTTTTTAAATGTGTAACAAATAATTTGCAATTGATATCACAATCCATTAGATCATGGCACAGTTAGGGCACATATCGCATTCTGCCACACTCAGTGACAGAAAGAGACAATACTTATCAAAAAGCCAAGCCAGAGGTGATTAGCTCCAAAAAGAGATACATAAACTATGTAAAACACATGTTTGTTAAAGGGAAACCGTAAGTACCAAAACCACTTAATCTTAATGAAATTACTTTAGTGAGGAGGCTTTGTCCCTAACAGCAATGTTTACATTTGTCTAAAGCCACAACACTAGTGGCTGTTGGACTGACAGATTCCTCAGGGTCTTCCTCAGGCCTTGAAAAAACTGAAGGTTCGATATCATCATATCCAGCGTGATGACACCAAATGCTGTTAATTATCAAAGAGTCACAGTCAGAGAAGGTGTGGCTAGGACTGCATAAACAGAGCAATGTAACTCTTCAAGGGCAGATAAGTAACCAGTGAGGCTGCAGGGGCATGATCTACACACTAAAACCACTTAATTAAGCTAATGTTGTTTTGGTGTTTTTTTTTTTTTTTACCTTTACTGCTCTTCTATAGTATAAGGTATGATTTCCCCTGGCTTCTGTAACTAAAACTACAACTTTGTGTTTGCATATATTAATTAGATGAGCTTGCACAAATTAATTTGCTCATCTTTGGAGACTTTTGAACTAATTCCAAGATGTTTAATTTTGAAAACGAGGGAAGAAGTCAATATTAAAGCTATTGCTGTGATATTATCAACTCGGATATTGTTATTAACAATTAAAAATTATATGGATGTTTAATTAGAAAGTACAAAACAAATTAATAATTTCTCCATATCTTACTTGTAATAATGGGGTTCTGGTTCCAGTCTGCTATAAAACGAAGATAGCTGCTCATGGTGGAACATCATTCTTATGATGTATACGATCTAATTTGTTACTAAAACTGAACAAATAAAATAAGCTGATGGAAGAAAGCAATGAACAATATGATATCTTTAACAAACTGGAACTTTTAGCATTTTTAGGAAAAAGTAGAAGATCCAAGTTCATCTATATTGGTCTAAAATTTGCTATTTTATTGTCAGTTCTTCCCAGTTCCCTGCTTAATAAACAAACCCCTTTGAATAAATGAATTATGCCTAATGTGTTTGACAATAATCTTAGTTTATTGAAGTTTGCTATTGTTCCTTAGTGAGCAATTCATTTAGTTGGCAATATGCTAGTCACAAAAGATATTACTTATTTTTTTTTCCTTAAATCATCTAATTGTTCAGTAAAGAAATAACCAGTCTTGTTATTAAAGCTCAAATGCCTGGAATTTAGATATGTAAATTAAATAATTAACATGGTATGTATTAAAGGGACACTACAGGCCCCCAGACCAGTTTATCTCACTGAAGTGGTCTGGATGCAGTGTCCCTGTTCCACTTAGTCCTGCAATGTAAATCATTGCAGTGTTTTAGAATCTGCAATAATTACATTGCAGGACTAAGACGGCCTCTAGCGGATGCCAATCAGACAGCCACTAGAGGCACTTCCTGTTGGATAACTGATTTTTGATCCCCTGCATAAGGGCATCCAGCATCAGTAAAATCTCCATTAGAAAGTATTGAAGCAATGTTTTCCTATGGAGAGGGCCTATTGTGCCTGCAGCGCTCTCAGCGCATGCAAATTACCCCCCGTCCCCCATCAGATGATGTTGAAGGAGGACGAGCACCGACCGAGCACCGAAGGAAGTCGACACTGGAATCGGGTGAGTACACAAAGAGATTTATAACCCTTTATAAATGGGGCAGGGTGCGGTGGAGGGATGGACCACAGATGGGCTCTAACACTGTAGAATCCCTTTAAAGAAACTAATGAAATAATTAGAACTATGTATATCAGGAATAAGCAACCTATGGCACTCCAGACTATGGCACTCCATTGTACACTACATCTCCCCTGATGCTTTGCTAGCGCTATGGCTTTACGAGCATAATAGAAGATGTAGTCCACAACATCCGTAGTGCCAAGGGTTGCTTATTCCTGATCTAGATGTTGCCCTTCAGTGTTCTCAAAAGCAAAGATTGATGTCCTCAAGAACTCCAGATAAGAAATGAATGAAGTATTGACCTTTCGATGAACTGACACCTTGCTTTGGTTTTACATAACCTAATCTAAATGAGCAGGTGTCACTTTGGTATTCAAATTAACATTTGTTCCATCCCTATAGACAACACTCTTATTCACCATTCATTAACAAATGTGTTGAATTTGAGGCTATGAAATTTTTTATCATGGGTGTGAATTTTGCCCCAAGCCTTTAATTCATTGTTCTAGAAAATTAAACACAACATAAAAAAGTCTTAATCTGGCATGCAAAAAAAATGTTCATTGGCATAAGGTAATTAAGGGTGACAAATCTATCTTAAGAATGAAACTACACATAAAATAGACATTATGAAAACATTAATTGCAAATATTAGCAGTTAACAAAGTTAAAAACTAACAGAACCAGAAAAATCTATTAAAAGACATTCATTCTCTAAAGTCCATTGCAAAAAATTGACTTTGTTCTGCTTTGATAAATTGAGTAGGTGAAATCTCTTTTTACTTTTCAAGTTCTTGATTTTTTGTGCTGTCTATTATTTATTGAAGAAAACAATCTTTACTGGTGCCAAGTTTAGAGATTTGTTCACTTTTCACTTAGAAAGCAGACTACCTCAATGCTCATCTACTCCAAACTACACAAGAGTGCCATGAATTTTCTGCTGTCCTTTAACCTATGAGCGAAAGGTTAACAATAGTTCTTAAATAATATCCAAGATTGCTTTTGCTATTGTTTTCTAGATGGTAGTCTGGTAGATCTATTGAACATGTGTTCAACAACAGAGCACAATTCTCCATCCTTTCAAACTGCAAATCAGAATGATGCCCCTGGGTTAATAATCTTACACCTGTCTATTCATGAGCTGAATCCATATATATATGGAATTAATGAGCACAGCTTTGCTACAAAGGTGCTCTGCAGGCTTAAGTACAGAAGAATATATAGAAGGTGACACTTATCTCTTAAAAGTAATCAATGAGGAAATGTTTCATTATATGTTGCTCTTACTCAGAACAGATCTTTGACGGAGGCAGAAATGCACTACATGCTATATTCAATACTGCTGTTATTTTATGGAAACAAATCCATTTTCTCAACACCATACAGTAGCATATTGCATATTGAAAATGAGTTTAATATGAAACATTGCACCATTTTAATCAGTGTCATTTTTTTCTGATCACACTACTGCGTTTAGAAATTACAAGCATATTTGAAATCATTCCAATTGCTTTGGGTATAAATGTTTAGATACATTGTTTTTAAAGGATGATCAGGGAATCGAATGGAAGTATGACATAAATGTCACTTGTCTAGTTGATTACATCACAGAACAAAAACAATCAAGTGCGGGCATGAAATGGAATGTAAGTAGTCAAGGTTGCAAAAAGCATCAGGTTTTATTTCAACACAAGGATTGTCTACAGTATATGTATATGTATATATTGATATTCTATGAATCATTGCCATAGGTTGTCTGCAACAAGGAGTTCTAAAAGATGTATAATGGTGAAAATCTATTTTGGTTTTAATCAATGGAACTGTGTGAAGTCCTATTTGGGAATAAAAATTAAACTTTCCCACTTCTATAAGCTCCATCATTGTCCCAAAGATGAATTTGGAATGAGTAAAATTGTTTATGAGATTTCCGATATTTCCTGGTTGATGAGGATATCAAGGAGAAAGATCTGATTACTGAGATTGGTGGCAAAAGATGGACAAAGGTAAGTATCTATTTACTGCATTTGAAAATATATAGTGAACCCAGTGTGTAGAATGTAATATAGATGGATAGATGGAAAATCAAAGAGCGAATATAAAGGTATTAGATCTCCTTGAAGCTTTAACTACAAATAAAATGTAATGCTTGTTTTTGGCAATCCCACCAGTTCTGTGGATCTGTGCAAATCCATATTTCTAAATTCCTTCTAGGCTTTCTAATATGTCTCTCATCATTCTGTGCTGTCACTTTTATAACATTGTATTTTAACTGTGCCTTAAAACCTGAGCAGATATTTTACTTACTGTTTAACTAAAAACTAGAATTCTAATAAATCCAACCTTAAATTTATTAATAACCTGCATTAACATCCGACATTAACAAGATTTAACTAGGGCTGCACTGTTCCTATGGAACATCCTTCCTTGCCCCATTAGACTCTCCCCAGCCTCCATTCCTTCAAGAAGCTCACTGAAAACTAACTTCAACAACAATAAAACTCTTAACATCCTTCCTTCAATCTTCCTGCCTACACCTCACTGACCGATCACTTTTCCATTTATGCCATTTAACAAATTTGATTTGATTGTAAATGTATTTTACTTATCTATTTATCACTGGTATTTATAAAGCGCAAAACATATTCTGCAGCGCAGTACAATTGGGAAAAAGACAATACAATAAGAACAGAACGATAAACAGGTAGAGGGCCCCGCCCATGAGCTTACACTCTAAAGGTTAAACTGGGGAGATGAGACAAAAGGTAGCAGTGGAATTTGTATGAGATGGCATAGAGTGTGAAGGTAATAAGGAGCTGATTGGCTCTGGTTCCAAACAGCTGGAAGAGCATGCTATGTAGGTACAAGAAACCAGGGTGGGAGGGTGGGAGGGAGGAAGGATGGGTGGGAGGGAGGAGGGATGGGTTGGTGGGTTTGAGCCGAGTAAAATTTAAATGGGCTTCTTGCGGGGGTGGATGTAAAATTGACCCTAAAGAGTAGTTATTTAAAGGAATTTATGGCTAGGAGCTGCAAGGGTGGGGGGGGGGAGGGGCTGGAAGGAGGGAATAGTTGAGCAGACCTGCCTTTGTCTAATACAATTACAGTTTTTGCCAACCATATACTATCAGCCAGATTATTAATAATTACATGCAACTGCAAGTACAAAATTATACAGTAGTATACTACAGGTACAAATAGTAACATTGTTATAGTAAATTAATAATGTAGTAACTAAGATAAAGGAAATCCTGTAGAATAGCTTCTGATTCTCAGTCTGTACCTTTAATCTGCAGTCTAAATTCATCTAAGAACAATTTTTTTCTATATGATAAATACAGTTTACCCTTACCTTTTCAATAATTATATGGGAGGTCTATCGGGGGATGAGAGGGAGACAGGAATTAGACTTCTAAGGTAGAGTTTTATGGACTCAATCATTTCTGGGAGCCAGTAGTGTAACTAAGCAACCTTTGAGAAATCCATGGAAAAAAATTGCTAAATTATGCTTTTTACGAATTAATTTTTTATTTTTATTAAATTGCTCATAATTGCTTAGAAAAATAGCAGAGAGATTTGAAAAAGTCTTCTTGCTCCCCTGTCTATAAGTAGTGAATATACACCCACTACTACATAGTACTAGAAATTCTGCATTATATTAAAGGGTACAAATTGCAAAGGGTCTATGCGTATGACATGAAGTAATGCACAAAGGTGTGATTTTAACATAAAGATAAAGTCTCTTTAAAATAGTAATGTGAAACAAAACAAATGACATATCTTGACATATCTTATTTTAAATAATTATATTTGATTATATAAGACCATTTATTAGTTTCCACCAATTTTAACCATCGTCTGAATAATCCTGTTATAGTACAAAAGCTGGTTTTATACCTAAAAATATTTTGAACCAAGGGTAGTGTTGGTTTCGCTGCTTTTTTATTAAAAGCTCAAAAAGATGAAGCTATTCCTGTTGTAAATAAGAAAACTGACAAATGGAATGAGGTGTGAAAAGAGGTGGGCATGGAACATCTATATCACAAGGAAAAAACATGTTGGGTGGAAAGACAGCATTATAGTAGGTGAATGGTGCGGGCAGGGAAGCAGAGCAGAAATGAAATGTAACCCGTGAATTAATAACACACTCAGCTAGTATAGTGGAAAGTTATGAGATAGTATCTGCTGTATTAAATGAGTTTGAAGTCACAAAGCTGGCAGATCAACATTTTCTATTTTTAAAACACGATATTAAATCCTTTCCTATGTAAGATAAATGAAATGACAAGCCAGAGCCCCGATAAATTGCTAGTTCAGTATTTTCTTGTACGATTAGACTATAGCTGAATTCTATTACCTGTATGCAACCTTATCACTGCCTCCCATCACCAAATCTTCTCTTATAGTCGGTGGGATATTTGGTGAGAAAAACATTCATTTAAATGCTCCCTGTAATTATACACCAACAAAAATCTTAGAGTTTTAGGATTAGTATCAATAAGCATAATTGTCATTATCCATAATGTGGATTAGTTATGTTTTCATTTATTTATTTATTTTATTTAATATTTTAATTCATCTTGTTTATTTTTGCTTTGTTTTTGTAATGTTTTTGGGGTACGTATCTGGTGTACAGATGCTGGGGTGATTTAAAAATGATAATTTGAGCATTGGTTGCTGAGGTGATTTAAAAATGATAATTTGACCCTTGGTTGCTGAATGTTTTGCTGCCCTGGTGTCTAACTATCCATCCAGGTGTGCCCCCAATTCATTTTTGTCTTTACTATATAAGTTTGGAATCCAGACCAGATTCCTCTTGGGTTGAGCACTCCACCCAGACCCCAAGCCTCAGAGGCCCACTGATATTGGGATACTGTGAAATAGCGGTGGGATTAACACAATATGGCCATGTAGTAGAACTGAATCCCAATATTTGTTTGCTGATATAGGGGATTTTAAGTAGGCTTATAAAATGAAAAAAAAAAATTTTATTTGTGCGCTGATCCTTAATCTGCATTATCTAACTTAATTAAATTCTGAAATCAACCAATGTGCTGATTGATATTTCGCTTGAACCATTAGTAATGATACCAAATATTTAAAATGTATCCAGTGGTACCTCGGTTTAAAAATGCCTCATTTAACATTGAAACGAATGCCTCGGTTTACAAAATAGTTTTGCGAAACAAAGCAAGTTTTCCCAGGAGGCGCCTGGGAGGTTTATAGCGCCGCCTCCGTGCATGCTGGAGTCTGTGGGTAGCACATGGTGTCGAATGTGGAGGTGTCGGTGCGGCTTTTGCATAGAGTTTTGGAGCCATTCTGGAAATTATTTGCAGTGGTTTGGGGATTTTTGGGAACTTTTTCTCAAGTGGTGCAAAGGTAGGGAGCTGAGCTTTGTCATTTGCATGCCTTTTACTGTGTGTTCTGCATTGTGGGTTGGTTTCCATGTCAGCTCATTTTGAATTTTTTCTGACCTCCAGAACGGATTAATTGGTTTTCAAGGCATTCCTATGGGAAACCGTGTTTCGGTTTACAAATGTTTCGCAATAAGAAACGTCCCGGAGAACTCATTAAATTCATAAACCGAGATACCACTGTATTTGCAGAATATTAACCTGAAAACAGGACACATTAGAAATGAAAAAAAAAAAACTCAGAGAATGATTATGTTGATAATAATACAATGATAAAATGTATATATGTTTTCAATTTTAGTCCATAAAAATTATGTTATGATCTAATATTATAATGTTTATGTAAAAGAAAAATCTAGATGGACTTGTACCTTCAAAAATAAAGAAAGAAAGAAAGAAAGAAAGAGAAGATATCAGGTCCATAGCATTTAGAAATAAATAAAAATCTAATATTCTAAATATATAAAATAGTATTGCTAGTTCTCTCTTCACAAGCGACCTCATAAATGCTTTACTTCCTGAAGATTTCCATCTAATTTTATTTATAAGGCATCACCATTTTCTTAAATTTATCACAGAACATTTGGTCTGTTATGATTTCACAAAGACAATATTTTTATTCCCCCACAAGCAAAACCGATCTCTTTATTAAATAATGGTTCTTCTGACCTGCTTGAGAAACATGATAAATTATCAATCCCATGAAATATTATTAGTGGATCCAGGCAGACACTAAAGCTATTCTTGTCAGGGTAAGACTAAACTATTGAAGATGAAGACAGCCAAGCGTCTTATAGCATTCATCACTTGCAAGGTAACTGCCGTCTTCAAAACTCACTCGGCCAGAAAATGAACAGCTGCCAATGTTGATCAAATAGAAAGAAAATACTCATTCTTCGGTTTAAAGAATAGTTTTCATTGTTATTGCTTTGAAAATAAAAGAGAATGCTCACTCAGTGTAAATTAACATGAAAGGGGAAAAAATGGGATTCATCTTAAATTTAAGTTTAGAATTCCAGCCAAGCACTTGAAAATAGAGAGCTCGTTGAATATTTGTCATTTTCCCCAAGGACATAACTAGGATACACTAGGATACCTGGGCCCAAGGAATACACCTTAGTGGGATGTGTGAAGTTGGCTGAGTGTGATTGTGTGGGGAGTTGGCTATGTGTGATTGTGTGTACAGTTTTTGAGTGTGATTATGTGAGGGTTCGACTGAGTGTCTTTGCCATTAGAAGTTGTGTGTGTTTTTTTAAATGTGGTTTTATCCCCTCATGCTCAACTTTTTACAGGGCTTAATCACCGGTGGTCCAGTGGGGGCTATGATCCCTGCAGACCACATCTCCGGTGGTCCAGTAGGGGAGTGTGTAGTATGCACCTCTGTGTAGTCTGCGTCTCTGGTTTATCTCCCTTTTTTTATTTATTTAGCTCGTATTTATTTAGAGCAGGGATATAAACTATTTCTAATTAAATTGGATATAATTGTTAACTGTAACAAAGACAATATTTTCTCTCAGCTATCTAGGCCTAAATGATGCATCTCGTTTGTTAACACAGTGCAACTGACTGTTTAGAAAATACATGCCTATATTTATTATGCCATATGACATTATTTGTTCAATTATAACAGTACTGAAACTAAATGGTGTGGATGTTTTATGACGAGTCTGTTTCCCATTATTGCAGAATTTATTGGGGTTAACTGTCAAGCTGACTTAAAGATGCATTCACTTATTTCTACACTTTGTTCCCAGTCTTTTCCATGATAGTGTGAGTCAGTGCATACTTATGCAAAGAGCAGACAGAATCATGGTAAGAAAATACATATTCATTAAGTGCCAGGGTGTGCCCTATAATCAGTTAAAGGGCTACTAAATTTCAATGAAGTAGCCTGAGTGCGGTCATTCTGCCATTTTAGCACTGCAATGTAAAACATTACACTAAGCGTGACAATGTCAAAATATTACAAAGTTTACATTGCAGAGTTAAATATACCTCTAGTGGCTATCTTCCTGACAGCCACTAGAGGTGCTTCGTTCTCCAGAACTGAGTTAAAGTGATTAGAGGACCACTGCATTTGGTCGTGTATGCCTAGTTCCAACCCATTGCTTCTGTGAGAAGTAGCTAGTTATAATTCTATAACATTTTTTTTTTTTTTACAATATCTAACATGAACCTGCTTAGGAACTTGGCCAGAGTAGGTTGGCTGTAGTAGCTTTCTTTACTAAACCGTTTTTAGTGAATAGCAGGGAGTTTGTTCTCCATGGTGGCTTTTCCATGTGATTTGAAAGGTCTTCTTTCAGTGTCCTATGGAGAACTAGACCTCTTGGTTACCAGCTTTCTGTTTTTAATGGCGGCAGTTATGCACAAACTATGTAGGGTTATTACTATGAGTACAACTGATATCAATGGTGAACTGCTCAGGTACACATCTAAAATTTTGAAGACATCATCTCTCTACCCTTTCGCCTTTCTTTTTGCCTGCTTTCTTTCTTTCTTTTTCACAATGTACATGCTTAAAGATTTGGATTACATTTTCTTGTATTTTTATGATTACTGTTAAATGTACTAACAATATTAGATTTGATTTCATATGTTTCTGTATCCTGCAATATAAAAAGGTGCGCACTGTTTGTGATTTTTATGTTACATACGGAAAAAGCTATCACCATTTTCTATGACCTGTTCTTGCATTTGCTACAGCGCAAAAACTCATAATCAAAAGAGGCATTACACACTTGGGTGTCAGAAATGGAACTGAGAACATATTCTAACCAAGGTCAAAAAGTTCAAATGAAAGCAAAAAAGACCAGACAACCTGAGCTGTGAGATAAGAAGCACTCCTAAAGATTGGTTAGACAGAAGAGAACAAAAGGGCCTCCTGGAATCAAAAAGGGGGAATCAAAATGACACAAGGGAGGGAAACACATTCAATGAGAGCCTGCTTAATGTGCATTTCACTTCCTAATTAAAATTGTAACCAGATGGTATTTGGCTACGTCCCAAACTCCATATAACCTGTAGCGCTAAGGTGCCAGTCTATGTAATGCTTCAGGATTTAAGCCTGCATTCTATTAGCCTTTTGAAAACAGCTTTTCAATGTGCAAAGCAAGTGGGAGTTCCACAAAGATAACAAATCTGTAGAGACTTCACTTGCATGTAATGCTGTGATGGACATGTAACTTGAACTGTCATGTTCAACAGATGCTTAACTCCTTCAGTGTCATGTTTAACAGATGCTTACTTCAATGATGGAGAACCATTCAGCACATGACTAATCTTTAAATGATGAAACCTTCAAATGCAGATGTTACAATTAAAACAAGTTTTTCAATGGTGAGGTGATGTCCACTGTTTTTTCTGGAGATATTAAATTAAATGACAGTGTGAATATAGTACTTCACAATTTTTTTTTTTAAATCATATCAAAATAATAAAATATTTGTAAAATATTAAATCATTTGAAAAGTTTATCCAAAAACATTAATTCAATCATTTGAAAAACGTATCCAAAAAAATATTACATTGAGGTCTATGGCAGATTTGTACTCTTTTTAGCTTGCAATTGAAGCTAAAATGTACCCTTATGTGAATATTTATATGCCCAAAACATGTGAATACAAGGGAATACAATCTTTAGGTATATTCAAAGGCATCATTGCTGATTCCTCCATCAATAATTTACATTTTAAATGTTGTATCCTGTTGCAGTAGACAATTTATTGACATCTTGTTGAGTGGCAGACGAAGCAGAGTCAGAAAACAAAAAAAATGATTGACGTGTTTCGCATGTGAGTAAAGCTTAAACATAGGTATTTTTTTGCATGTTTTGTTGATTTCAACACATCACACATGCAAAAAAAAATACAAAATTAAATACAGAGAATGTTTTCTAAAATGTTATTTTTTTTTAACTTGTATTACCTCTCATCACTACTGTCAATAGAAAACGTACTTCAAGAAAGTTCTGATTTTCTTCTTTTTAGTAGATAAAAGTAGAGAGCAGACAACAGATGAAATTTGATTTTGGCTTTCATCTCCCATTCTATAGAGATGTTGGTTAAAGAGTTATCAAAATAAAACTTCATCACAAAACACAAAGATTGAAGGGTTTTGTACCTTTGTGTTTACACATTAACTACTGGAGAATTAGTATTAGAAAGTAGGGCAGAAAATCAATACTATTGTCAACACTGAAAAATAACCTTTGCAGTAAGCACTGAACCAGGAAACACTGAGAATGGTGACTGATTGAATAGCATTATGGCTGTAAAAATGGGATTCTCAGAAATTGGTGAGAAAAAAAAAATGGAAGCAATTAAAAAATGTTTCAGGTATAAAACCCGATGAAATGATTCTGAAATGTAATGAAAAAAAAGCCCAAAAGGATATCTTACAAGAAGATAGCCAATAAGGGAAGGGCCCAGCCCAATCTTAATAGTAATGTAGTAGCGAAAAAAAACAAAAACTTTATTAAAGTCTATAAAAACTGGGACAGAACAGAAATAGACAGAGTCTCATTAGGAGAGAGATACGTAGCATAGAAAAGCGGCTAACAATAAGCCTAAAAAAGGAAAGTCCTCACAGCAAAAAAGGAAGGGCAATATACTAAACTATGCACAGCTCAGGGTATAAAAGCAGTTAGATAAATAAGGAAAAAGGGGGGGGAGGGGGAAGAGGGGGGTTAAAGTGTAGGGGGGTAAAGATTGGGCTGGGCCTTCCTTTATTGGCTATCTTCTTGTAAGATATCCTTTTGGGCTGTTTTTCATTTCATTAACTCTTGGGTTACCCCCTATTACCCAGTCTAGGTGACCTTCCTTTTTTCTTGAGGGACGGGAGCTGGGTATGGTTTTTTCTCCCTACCTTCCGGCCCCTTGAGTTTTTCCATTTCTATGATTCTGAAATGTATCTATTAGACACAGTTCACTGGCATTTAAATATCACATCAGAAACCTTACTTAGGGATGCTGTCAGAAAATCAAGTCATAATTCAGAACATTTCAGCTTGTTATTTATGTTCTCGAATAGCTCAATTTATAAAAAAAAAATACTTATTTTCCAAACTCAAAAACACAAAGCAGTATTTTGTTATTTATAGTAAAGTTCAGATTTGATTTTAAAGTTGCTAAAAATTTTATGCAATAAAATATGTAACCTTACTGCAAGGACATTATATAGCATTCACATGTTTTATTTGACATTTAGGTGATATGTCCGTTTTAGAAAGACCATTTTCACTGAAACATAGATCTAGGTAAATTTATTCCAAAAAGGGTCTATTCCCGAAACAGCATATTGTCATGGGTGGCATAGCTTCTTTTGAAAAGTAGGTCATAGTAGCCAAACAATTTATTTATATATATATATATATATATACACATTTTGAAAACTGTAAAATAATTTGGACTCAAAACAAGTTGCTCTTTAGTGAATATACCTCAGATTCTTTCATTCTTTCCATAATTTCTAGACATGTGCAAAAATTAGTTTAGTCGATAAATGAAACAAAAGCCTTTTAATGAACAGCCAAATTAATCGATTTTTCCATTTATTACCTAGACAAATAAATTTGAGTGTGTATTAAAAGGCTTTTGAGTTGGACGAAACATTTAATTTATGGAAGTAACATGTTTTGCTTGTTTACCGATTTGTACGCAACCTTTTAGGTCTTCCTAAAAGAATGTATTGAGTGTAAGAATGTTTAGTATATTATATAATTATTATTATTTTATTATTATACACCTTCCTTCTCCTCAACACTACCATTATTGATGGTACACCGCAAAATTGGGACACTAATCATGTTTTTACTAGAATAATTTTAAATAAGATTTATTTTAAAAGAACATTTTAAATCAGATTTCTAAATGAACTTTAAGGTGTCCATAACTGTTTTACAAAATCAACACGTTATATAAAGGCAGTATTCTGTAGCAATACACAGCATGGCAATCTGTACCTTTGATCTAGTATTACCACATTTTGTTGTGGTTCTTTATGATTTATGTTCCTTTTGTGATTTATGATTTTGTCAAGTGCTACATTACTTACACATGCCGCACATAATTCATAAAGCATATTTATGCAGACAACTAGTTTCTTTTGACTTTTCTTTCGCAAAAGCCACTTTGTACCAACCTTGCAGCTGTAGAGATGCTAAACCTGGATTTGCATTTGTTTGCATGCATAGAAAACAAATTCTTCAATGAATGATTTGCTAATAGGGAGCAAATAAGGGTCATGGGCGCTGATAATGTAATATTAAAATGCAATTGCTGAATCGTCTGCTGGAATGGTGAAATAACCCAACATATGCATCAAATGGAAATGCATTCTGTTGTATTTGTCATTGAGTTTTTATAATTTGTTTGATTGTAGTTATTGGGAAAAAAATAACCTGTTCAGAAGCTGAGAAGTGATTGGCAGGATTATATATATTACAAAATTCATATATTTATTGTACAAAAATGATAGCAAGAAGTGTCAGAGGTCTCTGGGTGTGGATACCAAAAATCTTGTTCCCTTTTACAATGGGGCTACATCATTTTATTAGAGGAAATCCCAATATCTCAATGTCATCTTATTCTGTCTTCTCGAAAATTATCACAACATATAGATTTTTATTTTCATAATATCTATTTCACCTTTCCCATGTCAGATTTCAATAAAAAAAATACAACAAAACTCTGCACTTAAAGCAAGCAGTACACTTAAATAACGACTTACTGCAAACATAAATAAATCAGTTAATTAAACCATAGGTTTCCTACATGGTATCAATATTTTTAGACTATTCTTTCTATTTTCTACCATTCCATCATTAAATTCATATGTTTACTATACCGGAAGATGGTTATCAATCTAAATAATTGTAATGAAATGACTGATGGTTATTGCATAAGGTTGGAATGATGTGATTATTGTTTATTGCACATGGTTGGAATAGCCACATGACTATAATAAGCAAACAAGCAAAATATCGTCACCAGCAATCCGATAGCATGTTATCTAGCATAGTATATTATCTAGTGTGATTTCTGTAAGGCTCCCAGCAAATCTTCCTTTATACATATCCCTGGACATGCTGAGGAATCAGTCTTTGGCATCAGTTGAAGGGCATCTTGTCCACTTGTCTTATTCACTGCAAGGTTACTTAAATGTATTCCGCATCCTGTTGGCTGACATTAATGCAGTATGTACATTGCTGTAACCTCCCTATAGTCTTCATTCTGCCTTCTGTTTTCTAACCATAAATCTCATAACAATATTTTAAAAATACTTTTACTGTCAACCAATATACTTTCATCTCCTTCAACATGTTTCTTTGATTTATGCTTCTATAGGGAGATAGTTCTCCTAAGCCCTGCTGTGGTTTAGATTGACCAATTTTATCTCTCCCCTCACCCCTCCACTGATGCAAAATATTACAAACAAAAGTTTACTTCTACTGCAAATTTAGAGCCAAAATAGTTAAGTGGGAAAGTCATACTTTCATGAGTTTAAAGAATACATTTTAGATTTTAACAAATAATGACTATATGTGGCTCAAATGTTAGTAATAGTTAGTGATAACAACCTAAAGCAAACTCTTTAATAATAATTTTACATAAAAAGTTATATTTTAAAAGCTATTCAACGGGGCACCTCCATTAAATTAGTAATACCCACAATGCACTTTAAATCGAGCTTCATTCGTTTTAGAGACAGTCATTAATTATTAAATTTTAATGAATAGTCTTCGAGTTACAAAAATAGAGACAAACAGAAGATACTGAAACTTTCCTAATGCTGAAGGTATGCTAGAGTCTCAAAAAACATTCCATGACAGATAGACACCAAGTAGATACAGTTTTGTCTCTTGCCACTGTAGCTTAATCTCTCTTGTCATCTATTCATCTGACTGTATTTTCTTTGTGCTATGTGACAAGCTAGCCATAGTATTAGAGAATTGAAAACAAAAGAGGTGAAAAAATATCACCAACTTAGTTACATTGAAATGTCCTTAAAACAACACAACAATGATCTTACTTGACCACAACTTTTTTGACCACAAAGTGGCTATTTCAAGTCTGGAAGACATAGACAATAAACTTGATGTCGGTGGATCCAAACAATGTAAAAGATTGAGCTGTAAACTAAATTACTCGATGTCTCATTTTTTTAGTTGCTTCAGCAAGATGAGAGTTTTAGGTTAACAGTTGCCAAGATCCATCCAATGGTTATATCCTAATAAAAGTGAAATTGTTTAATTCCATACAATTTCACCTTGTGTATCTACAGAGATCATTGTCTTTTCAGAATTCACCAGACAAGATTAGCCAGTGAATAACTGTTCCTATTTATTTTAAACTCATAAATAGGGTCTAATGGCTAATATTTCTGCAAAGTATTAAAACTTAAAACATTTCCTGGACAGTTTCATTTTGTTCCTGTGACCTAATGACCGAAATAGAATGAAAGGTTCTCCTGACAGGTTTAATTGCCCATGTACATTCTTTTAATTAGTTGTAATACATTTGTGTTGCATAACTATAAATAATATATTATAGCATTTGAAGGTTTCTGAAGGGAAGAGAACAAGAGACATCTCTCATTAGATTATTGTTACTGACTATAAACTAGCCATTTAAACTCACAGAAGCAGAGATGAAATAATAATTATTAAGACTTTATTTAATGGAATCATTATATGGTTTAATGTAATTGCACTATTAGCAGATAATTACATATTTAACAGATATATTAACCTAAAACACAATTATTTTTCCTAGCCTCTATTATAAAGCTGATGTAATGACTCTGTGTTCACTGGAAGGCATAAGATCATGATTTAAATTAATATAATTTATTAATATTCAAATATTATTAATATTAATTTGCTTAGGATTAAGCAAAGACACTAAATTACTTTGTATTTGTTTTCTTCTTCCTCTCTGTTCCATAAAAAATTACTTATTATGCTCTACATTTTAGATTAATGTATAATTTAAATGAAATATAAACAGAAAATATTGCTACTAATATATGTTTCATGCTTATATTTAACGGAAATTCAATCATTTTGTTAATTTGTTGAGCTTCTTTTTATTTTAATGAAGAATTACTGCATTAATTAGTAAAAGTCAAAATTTCCGATTGCTCAGCTCGCCAAAGGCGTCTAGAAAATTGGTATGTTCAACTAACCATTTGGTGTTTTCAAACACAGACAAGAATCCAATGACTAATCAAGGCAAAACATGTGAACATCTGTGTGTAGTCTGAACAGTCTTTGAAGTGATTTCACTCTTGAAAGTCAGAAGACTGGCAAACTCCTCTATAACGAAAGAGTTGCTGATATTAAAATCCATCGCTTCAAAGGAAGAACAAATTGTTAGGAAATGAATGGACGGCATATGGAAATATCCAAAAAGTAATAATTCAGAAGTTTCTAACACTTCATTGCTAGAGGGCTTACAATTGGACACAGAGCAATATTTATTTTAGATACCACAATCTAAAACTAGGATTGTCGTTGAATCCACAAAAATCATTGTTGTGTTTTTTTGGTTTTTTTTGCTATTTTAATTTTCATCAAAAATAATAATTTGCTGTATTTGCATATTTGCTTTGTGACTAAAATAGTAATGTTATAAAGCTAAAAAATAGATTTTTGGGGGGCTAATTTGCAATTCTGTTGTATTACAGATTGTACCAACACATTCTTAAAACATATGCATGGACATTACATTTTTTTTTAAAAGAATATTAAATGTAAACAAAATTTGTTTATGTGTTTTGTTTTGGTATTGATTAACACAATTAACAGTTCGTTATTTTGTCACATACAATAAATGTAATATGTAATTGTTCCATATTGATTGTGATTGATTATGTTAATATTGAGCACTATAGTTAGACTTCATGATATTAACTCAGGATCACTTTTTACAAGTTCTAAAATAAGAAAATTTGCACCATTAGATTTTTTTTTACATGATCTGGTATATGAATCAGATGCCGTAATTTACATTCTTTTGATTTCAGTCAAAGATCTGTAATTTGATAGAATATATTCAGTTGTTCATGAAGTGCTATTATCCAGATCTATTTTAAGTAAAATTACATGGCATTTATGGATTATTTTCAGTAAATGTTTAAATCAAAATGTCAGTGTTTTCAAAATGATTTCTTTAAATTAACATCTGAAAAAAAAATGTTAACAGATGGCATAATTGCTTACTGGAAGCTTATGGCACAGGTAATTATTTGTATATATCTTTTATATTTTTCTTATTGCACGTGGGGAAAAAAATTAAAACCTGCTAAATGTTACTCATTTACAGAAACATTTCATAATTGGTGAGAAATATTGCACATATTAATGTGAATTTCACATATAAAATCAGGTGCTTAATTTTGCTTAATGTGTAACAAGTGCTAATATTTATTAGCAGTCCCTACAACTATTTTTGTTACTGGTCTCTTCTAATATACTTATCCCCTTCCCTACCACATATTTTGTGCTTAAAAATATAACATGACATTTATTGGAAACATGGCACATAAAGCTACCAGGTAATTATTGAGAGGTAATCATCAACACATAAACACATCACATCAACTATGTAATATTTTAGTATATATTTCCCTGATTATAAAAGCATAAGAATTATAAATAAGAATGTAAAAAGTTTGCTAAGGAGGTTCAACATCTAAATACCAGTGGTAACAACCTTTTCAAGTATTATTATTTACTAGATTATTGCTCACTCAGTGCACTTCGAGAACGATTTTATCTTTGTTTTTTTAATGACTCACTTGTTGCACTATAGATGTACCAGGTACTCATCAGATAAAACCGCGAGATTGCTCTTTAGGAATAGCAAAATATTGAAGTAATGTAAATTTACTATTTACTATTTTAATTTTTACTCATCCTGTGCAGAAATATTGGAGGCACAGCAAAGTCGTGCAAACTATGGACTCAATTTAATAAGCTTATCAAATGATTTTTCTAAAGAAGTCGTCATTAAATTCTATGGTTAGTTTTGTAGATAAAGCAGTTGGCATTTTCTATCAGCATTCGATCATTTGGAAAGCTTAGGCCTATATGATATACATTATATCTAAATATCTCAGAAGGAATCTTACATATTTGCATAGGAGCATAAATATAATTTTGTCACATACAATAAGTGTCATAAATTAGTGTCTTATGGGTATCTGGAACCTGATGGTATCTCTGAAAATGCGCCTTTGTAAAAATGACACAAACAGAAGAAAAACAGCACACACAGAACAAAAAATAGAGGGGCACACAAGTTGGACTTATAGGCTAAATTGAATTTTGACCTAAACATTAGATTTACATTAAACAATTTGTGAAAATACCTAAACTATTGCACATAGACCATCATGACCGAGTGGATTGGATCTCACAAAATGTGTTCCCACCCATTTTAAGAACTGAAGGACCATTTTAGTTAGTTATTTGTTTGTTTGTTTGTTTGTTTGTTTAAAGTTGACTATTTCAACTCATTTTAGCTAGACTAGACTGGATTTGGTCTCCACTGCCAATCTGGAGACAGGCCTCTAATTAAAATTAAACTGCATGATGTATTTTATCATGTGGTGACTTTGTTTGGGCAATCAACAATGTGAAAAGCATGGAGATATAATTTATTCCATCCTTAAAATAAACACATAACATTTTATGAGTCTGCTATAAATTGTTTGTAGTACAAACAGAAGCATCAAAGTACTTAGAAGGTCAAACCTATTACCCTAGTATCTTTCACATAATGTATGTCTCTTCAACAATTATTTTGTCATATATATAATATCCATATGAATTATCACATTTAAAGTTTGCACAGATAACAAGTCCGATTGTACTTTGCATTATGATAGAAAATGATTTTCGATTGTATTAATCCTACATGAAACACATAATAAATAAAAAACTAAACTTTCAATGCTGTGTGCGTTCTTGCAAAAGAACATCAATAATAACATGCAAATTATTATCATTATGATTGATTGTGACTATTGTTCGGTGCTAACATAATTCTAATAAAAGTGCAGTCCTTAACATTGTGACTTTCTTCTTTTTTTTAGCAGTTGGAAAGTGTATCCAATTAGAATTTTGTACATTTACAGTTACTGATAAAGTAAAATTTATCAAATGAGACGAAAATGTGACATTTATTTATTTATATATTTATTTCCTTATTTATTTATTCACTGGCTCCATAATCTATGTCCGTAAACAAAAGGACACATAGAGGTAAAATATATGGCGTGAGTCTACCCAGAGTTCGCTTTATGATTGTGCAAAATAATTAAGCAGTAAATCTCGATGCGCAAAACATTACCTGGCAATTATTTGCATGAAGGATAACAGGGAAGTGAAGACTTTGTAACTCAGTCAGCAATGCAGAGAAAAGTACTGCAAATAACAGTAACCCATTCTTAACCCAATTTATTATTTGAGTATAACAAAAAGGGGTTTTATTTAATTTTTTAATTGGGAGTTTTTGTGGGGTTTTTTAACTCTTTTTTATCTTTTAGCTTCTTAAGGAAATGGAAATTTTCCATCACGCTGGTCTTTTACTTCCAAAGCTGTGTCCTCAAGGGCTTAACATTCTTTTTTTATTTAGTCAATGTTTTTTTTTTAGATATATAGAAAACAAACACTAAATATGGTAGTGACATATCCAGGCATAGACTTTCCTAATGTAAAAATATTACGGTACAATCCATACATTAACATGTAATTCTAGTGCAAGATGGCTCTCTATGGGTAGTCACTTATATTATGAAGGCCTCTTTTAAATAAAAGAAAAATACATCTACAGTGCAACAAGTAAGTCATTAAAAAAAAGATAAAAACGGTCTCAAAGTGCAACGAGTGAGCAATAATCTAGTAAATAATGAATACTTAAAAAGGTTGTTACCACTGGTAACTAGATGTTGAACCTCCTGAGAAAACTTTTAATATCTTTATTTACAATTCTTATGCTTAAATATCAGGTAAATACATACTAAAATATTACATCGTTACTTGTCGATGAATATGCCCGCACGTGGTAACCCTTTTTGCACTGCAGTTTCTTTTCTTGCTTGTTTGTGTTATATCTACATATTACCTAACTCAATAAAGCACTAATGTGGTTTAATCAGTAAAATGTGTGCTGACAACAATACAGGAAAAATCATGACAAATATCTCACTTGGGAAATAAACTCAGATGTAGCTAAAGTATATATGTTTTATTCCCAGCCCGATGATTATTTGCAAACCATTTATAAACATATCACAATCAGATATTTTTCTTTCACACCTCAATGATAAACTGCAGACGACAACCTCCTTAATTCCTATAGTTATTTTATACCTTGAATTACAGGGCTCTCACGGGGTTCTTCTCTAAGCTCAGAATTCTCACAAATTAATTCAGAATGGCAAAACTGAGTTGTGAATATAGCTGAGCTGGGGACATTTTCAGATCAGCAATTTTACCTTAGTTTTTGACATTCGGAACACATTTGCTTAGTAAATTACCATGCATATGAAACAGTGCCTTTCATTTTTTTCACTAATATCTCGAGTTACTACTGATGAACTCCTACAAATGTTAAGTTGTATTTCAATGATTTTGACACTAGGGGGAGCGGCATTAAGGTCTATATGTGCATTGAACAAGTTTGGTGCAAATTGATAAATGTGAAAGATTCAGCAAGAACATTGAATGGGTTTCCATGGTGATTTCTTCAGCTTTAGCACTGTATCTCCGGAACATTTTATTGTGCACACTGCTCGAGACATCAACCTGTCCCTTCAACGTATTAAAATGCAATATTCCTACAGGAGCTCCAACTCCCTCAGCCCGGACTCCCTGGACAGGGGAAAAGCAAGACCCCCAGCTCCACCAGCGACAAAGCAGCACTGGAGAAAGGCTCTGAGGAGACAGGAGCACAGAGAAGGCCACGTCCACAGAACCCTCCATAGGACTGTTAGAACGCTAAAGGACTGGACATACACCTGCCTAATGGGCAAGTTGGGGACATTCGGGCGAACCAGGCTCTTCACAAGCCCCCAAGTATCTATTTTGCCATGTATCCCTGTTTTTACTATACTTCCACCTTTTTTTTTTTTTTTTGCTTGTTTGTTAGTTCGTTTCTTCCCAATGTGTTTATTTTGACTTCATTAATCTTGCCAACATGTGATAACAAAGAGTTTCCGTCCACCCCACACGAATCGCCGAAGAGGTCGGCCAATGTAACATGTACTACCATCACGAGAGTCGTTCACATATGGTACCTAGGTGGTTAGTTTCACCCCACAAGAGCCAGCAACACGCTCCACTAATGGGATCATATTACCTACATATGAGAAACTAAAACGTATTATAGAAGTATATTGTACAACTCCACATGAGTTGCTAACTCGTGCTGTCCGCGAGCCTATTTTAACCCCACGAGAGTAGCTAACATGCACTGCCAACGCACTCACCCTTACTCCACTAGAGCTACGAACAGGCGATCTCACTGAGCGTACGTTACCTCCACGAGACACGCTGATGTGACCTGCCAATGTGTACATTTTGCCTTCCCAAAAACTATTACCAAATGTTCCCAATGTGCTTAACATGACCCCACACGAGGTGCTCCGTTACACCATCAATGTGCTATACACTTAACGTTACAAAAGCCATTAACGGGAAGTAACAAAGTGTCCCTTTTTTTTTTTTTTTTTATTTTTTTTTTTATTTTTTTTTTAAACCCACATGAGCGGCCAGTATGTCTCAACCCCACATAGGCGGCTAGCGTGTTATATCGTATGGCTCGTATTGGGCCCGCCTGAGCTGCTAGCATGCTGGACTGAATAGTTAGCTTTAAATCCTCATGAGATATCAGCTTGATATACCAAGCTACACACTTTAAGCCTGAAAGAGCAACTGGCAGGTTACACCAATCTTCAATAAGCTTAAGCCCTCATCAGCCACTAGCATGCTATACTATAGTGCACACCTTAAACCCATTGGCGCTACTGGCGTGCAGTACCAACCCGTAAATCTTAACCTTGAGGGCAACTAAAATGTTAGAATGCCATAGCATATTGTACATCTCGAGGCCGTGAGAAAGGCATGCACAATGTACAGACCTGTGTGCTTATTAACTCCTCAAGAGGTTTGTTTCAGTAAGAGGATGCTAGAGCAATTATCCCAGAATGACTCATGTTAACTATTAACCAATGTTAAATTTGCTTTTTTGCCTTTTATCCTTTTGTATTGGATGATTGTATGTTACCACGAAAAATAGTGGAAACTACTCCACAACAAAAATAAAGAATTTATAAAAAAAAAAAAAAAAAAATGCAATATGTTTTTCAATTATTTTGATTCCAATATAACAAGAATCAATAAATCAATATATGGGAATGATTACATAAAATAACAAAAATATACAAAGTAGAATTTATGGAACATGCACGTGTGTTATCCAAATAACGTTTATTTTGTTTCTCCTGACATGTTTAATAGAGTTTGTCTTCTAGAGATGTCCAATTGCTTTAATTTAGCATGTGGTCTTTAGAAAGCAGGCAAAACATTAAATGTCATTTTATATTGAAGATGCAAACACTGGAAGACTAGGCTTGTATGGTGGTAATAGTGTCATTGTTCTCAAATTCTGTTTCTTGCACATTTAATTAATGACTCTTTTGCCTAAAAATAAATATCAGGATGGTGACTGGAAGCCAAATCTCTCAGAAACATTAATCTAGTTTCTATAAACAGCATTCATTATGAATTGTATTCTGGGAGTTTTCTAACTAAACTAATTTTTAGTGGACTCGATCTACATATTTGTGAAAAGGAAAATATATCTGATTGATAAATTAACTTGACACTTGACATTAGAGCTGGCAGCAAATGAATTAGGAATCAGTCAAGCTGCTGTTGCAGGTCAGCCAGTCAGTCTGTGAGATTCACAATTGAATTGAGAGTTTAACCCTTATGTGCCTGAGTGGTGACACATTGCTAACTTCTTAGCCATTCATTGATATCATATTTATATTGACTTTTTATGAAACTAGTGTAACTGTTTGCAAGTCACAAAATGTATCTTTGGGAAATTTAGAATTTAGACATAATATTTATCAAAATGTGTTTCTAAAGCTACGTTGTTATATTTGCTACATATTTTCGGCAAAGTAATGTCCGAAATACTACCTACAGATTATCTTACATTAAGATTATTTCATTTTAAACTAGTTATGGTAGGTTGAAAAAAAAAAGCAAGGAAGTTGACACAACTGCCAAAAATATGACATAGAAATTTATAAACCAAATGACTAGAACACTGGGTAGTATGATATAATCCAGATAGGTATGGATACAGTAATTCATCATTGCTAGTAACTGAAATTTTTCTATCATGCTGATTCAGTTTCTACTGGGAAAAATGTAATAAATCTGTTATAGGAGCAGATATAAAAAAAACTGGTGTGTAATGGCAGTGGCTAATTTAGTCACAATCACAGGTGTCACAGATATACCTAGGTGTTAATAACCCCTGACTCACCCCTGTTTGGAACAGAGTTACAAAAAATGTCACCGAAGGTGACCACTAGTAAAATCATGAATACATTTATATTGTACTCCTACATAATTTAATATTGTTTTCAGTTCATTTTCATTGTGTGTTGTAAAACCTGTGAGCAGAGCGGAGTTCAATGCATATTGTTATGTACAGAAGTCAATATTAATGAATAAGGGAATAACAAAATCTGCTTATGCAACTGCTGACCTCAGAGGCTCAGTAGGAGTCAGAGAATTTATGAAAGTCACAACAAACATGACGTTGACTTGTAAATTCAGAAAACATTTAATCCACTGCTTGTGAATAAGCACTAGGTAGACTGTACGTCACAGTTGTTTACAAGCATTCTTATTTGCTTTAGTAAATAACATTGTAAGCAGGATTCTTCATAAACAAATAAAGGTGAACATATTGAACTTTCTTTATCGAATTACAGGTTTTTATCCATATCTGGTATGTTATTAAATTAAGTGAGGTTGTGTATGTAAAATATTCATTGGAAAAGTAGATCAATACCCCCACATTATTCTCTGCTCATCTTTTAAGATTTGTAAATCATTTGATTTAGGATTTTTGTTTAGGATTATTTTTTTTTTATTGAATTCTTTATTTAAATTTTAGTATTGAAAAACAAGAATATATATATATATATATATATATATATGAAACAGGAGGGAGGCTGCACTCACCTAAACATGCATAAATTGGGTGCTGCTGGAGGCCAAATTATACACTACACAAGATCCAGCGCACTCACCAAAGATGGGGTACATTGACGTTGTGGCAGGCTTATGCAATGTATGATCATATAATGAAACTAAACCCCCATTATTTTTGACTAGATTAGGTGTTTTAAAAAAAAAAAAAAAAATCTGTCAACATTAAAGTTGCTGTTTAGTGAAGGTGAGTGCGCTGGATCTTGTGTATTATATAGATAGAGATAGAGAGAGAGAGAGAGAGAGAGAGAGAGATATGTGGTTAAATCTAATTCTATCTGAATGTAATCAGATCTCTACTTAAACAGATCTCTACTTATACCAGGGATGGGCAATCTGTGGCCCTCCAGATGTTTTGGACTACATCTCCCATAATGCCCTTAGGGCCATAATGCTAGCAAAGCATCAAGTGAGATGTAGTACAAAACAACTGGAGGGCCGCAGATTGCCCATCCCTGACTTATACCATTGTGTAGATCGGGTAGCACTCTCAGCTACCAGGGTCATTGAGTCCAACACAGGGACATATGGGATATTATCTCACCATCCCCCCTTATGTTGTGCCTACTCTAGAGGTCCCTCCTGCATGCATCCTCATAAAAACTGTAAGCAAAAGAGATGCCTAATTATAGGCAGCATCACTTACAAATGCATTGCTTTTCTTACTGTTACTTTTAAAAGACTGTCTAGGGACATAGAATTATGAAAACAAATATATATATATCTGAAAACTGGAATTCCAGTTTGTGTTTTTTAATAAAGTGTATATAGTTATCATTTTATTGCTGGGTTATTCACTGTAATGGAAAACGTCAAGAATTGATATACAAATTTTACATTTTAGGATTTAAAAAAGTATACCTGAGCTGGAAAAACTGATGAGGTTGATAATTGTTTCACCATAGCTATTTTAGTCTAGACTTTAAAATAAACTGGTCAATTTCAGAAAGCTCTCTATTGCATAATTACACCATCGCTCTAATCATATTCAAATAAGTCACTAGACTTGTGCACAAATCCTTTTCAGCTACACTGAATGAATCAAATGGTTGTCAATCTACGGACGAACGAATCAATTCACTCGACCATAGATTAATAGGTAATTGATTCATTCAGCACAGTTGAAAGGGATGTGTGCACAAGTCAATTAGTCATCACAATGTGTTACACATTTTGAGAGACTATGAAACCCTCAATAAGAGATTTCAAAGTTTTGATCTATGAGAACTAACGTCCTAGTTTTTGACAAAGCAAAATCTTGATAATAAAGAATGTAAGCTTCAGACAATGAGGATATGAGTAGTTGGACCTCACGTGCATGTCAGACACAAAGCGATATATTAGGATTATATAAATAAAAGGTAATAATATTAATTACTATTCAGGATTCTGTACCATGTCTTAAATGTGACACCAAAACAATCAAACAATAGGTTTGGCTGCATGTCATAAAATTATAGATTGTTATCAAATAACACGTTTCATTATGTATATATTGCATAATATTGCATATATTTCATATTATTGTAGATCATATTTTATGGAAACGTGAATTGCAATAAAAAACAGATCATTTGTTTTTTTTTACATTTTCAGATATCTTATCAGTTTGTTTCCTATTATCTTTTATTTTCTGAGCTAAGATATATGATTTCCTCTTTTGAAATGTTTATTTTGCCTGAAGTACAATATATTGGAAGATGAAGCACTAACTGTTATCGTTCATAAAAAATATGATGGTATATGAAAACATGAATTGATTGTGTCTATATATTAAAAATGAAAGTAGATACTGTATGTTATATGGCACCCTGCTGGACATGATACATGTTTGATTTTGCAAAAAAACAAACAGTTTGGGGTCTAGTTGCAAAGATCCACCTTGATATTGTAGTGAAATAGTGAATTTGGTGAAAAATCTCTGTTTTATTTCTTCACTTGAAGCCACAACTAAAGGAATTCATCTTTTACTTGACACATTTCAGCTGGGAAAATTACAATTGTTTCCCATATTAACTCATTAATGGACCCCAATCCTGCATTTTTACTATCTATGGCCTTGATTTAATGAGCTTTTCAAACAAATCCATAATGTCAGAAAAACCTTCGAAATTATTTTTCCACAGAAGTCACCAATAATGTCTACAGGATGTTTTGTAGATAAATCATTTGGAAAATTTGTCTAACAATATAGAATCCTTTGGAAAGCTTAAGAAATCAATGCCTATATTAGATGAAGTCCGTAAAAGGGAAGATTTATCACTATAGATTAGTAAGAGGTAGATAAGGGAAAAGATGGACGATAGTGCAGTTCTCCCTTGGATGAGGGATATCCCTGGATGTAATTCTGTAGTTAACAATTAATTTCCCACTCATTGTGAGACAGTCAAATGATCAGGAAAGCCTTCCAACCCAAATTTCATACATGTATTAGTTTTAAATAACAGCTCAAGCACGCAACACTTTGAATCCACCAATATTACAAAATAATTATTTGATTAAACAGCCATTTTGAACCAACCTAAAATAACATTTTCAATTGTATATTTCTAGTCAGATAAAAATTTTATTTTTTTGTGACTAGAGGCAGACATTAAAAATGGTGTATGTTACGTTTCCACTTGAATAATTGGCCACATATTATGTTTGCAATTTTACTTGCAAGATATACTTCTACTTTAATTTATTTAATCGCTAATTGATTGAAATTCCTTCACAACACATTTGTATGTTCCTGTATAAATAGGTTTTTTTTTCTACATTGAGACAAGTGTAGCATCAGGGACATAATAGTCTTTATGATGTGTTTTAAGAGCTGTTGTTTATATTCTAAATATACTCAATGACATACACTCTAACTGTTGAACTGTTAAAAATTCTTAAACCAAATCGCAAGCTGCTAATAATGTATGGTTTACAATGATAAACACCCAAAAAATAGTATTTACAAATAAAAAGACCAAAAAGTAGATACATTCAGTGTGTGCATTTCAAAGCACTAAAATAACACTTCAGACCCCCAAAGCATTTCAGCTTGCTGAAATGCTTTATGGGTGAGGAGTGTGCCCTATTTTTCTCATTTTCCAAAAAGTGCTTTTATAAATTAACCATGTTACCCCACTTGTCTGTCAATCAGACAATCAGTCCTGTTACTTCATGGTTCTTTAGATCAGTGACGCTAAACTAAAGAGGCAGTAATTGCTCAGCGCACCTGCCTTGCAAAGACGTATTATTGTGCTATATTGGGAAGTCTGTGATTGGACAGCCACAAAAAATGGGCTGGGTAAGAAGGGGAGGAGTTTGCAAAGGTTACAGACAACAGATCTGCAGCTGTTGCAAGCTGATTTAAGATAATAAAAATGTCTAATAAAATGAATAGGAAAATTGATGCATTTTTTATTGAGGGTTTATTTACTAAGCGGTGATTTTTATTTTTTTTATTTGCACAGTGGAGCATCCCTTTAAGGTAGGGCCTTAAATTCCAAGTACTGAACAACAAGCCAGGTACTCACCACTGCAGGTCTGGACCATGACACACTTACCAGGGCAGACGTTTCACTCAAAAAATACTAGTGGCAAGGGAAAACTTCAAGCCCTGCTTAAAGTATCACTAGGCAAACCCCTTGGGTGTCATTTATATACCCATAACATAAAATTGATTCTTAGTTTAATAATTTGCAGAAAAAAAATTAACTGATAAAACCTAAAATTATGGGAACTTTAGAACATGGACCTATTTGAACTTTGTATTTAACCCCTTAAGGACCAAACTTCTGGAATAAAAGGGAATCATGACATGTCACAAGGTGGAATTGTTAAGAATTCAGGCTTGTTCGGAATAGATATGTCAGGAGAGACAGTTCAAGTGTGGTGGGCTAAAAAAGCTTGACTGACAATATATTACATGTTTGATTCACTTCTGGGAATATTATTATTTCATAAAATAAAAAAATAAGATCAGAGTCAGTTGAATCATTCTTAGTGATATTAAACATAAGGAGTATTTTAATTCCTGTATGTTTACAATCAAACATATATCAAACAAGCTTGTTTTCTACTTTGGAAGTCTGGCTCCATTTGAGCTACTTTGCAATTCTAGACACAGTTTCCCCTGGAGAATTCCATCAATAAATAAACAGACAGGCTGCTACCACAGCTGCTCTGCACCCAACCAAACCCTTCATTAACTGATATATAAAATAAAAAAATATAATCCCAATAATAAGAGCAAACAGAGATCTTGTCGTATGTTTACTGTGTATACTTTCCCTCTCACACAGGGAATAGGTTAAACAAATTTCTCGAAATCATATGCAGTATATTGCCATAAAATATGGCATTGTTAATTATTAATACATTCCCCAGAAGAGAAGAAGTTAAGCCTTATTATTTCCTTAAAACAACCTGCACTGCACTGTGGATCATTATAAAACATATTAAATAATTTATTACGTAAAAGAATGGACACACCAGTTGTAGAGCATTAGGTAATTATAAGTACAAAACAATGCTTTGCATGCACTGAATGCTTTTTATGATCTTCTCTAAAAGAATTAGCAATAACATTTACAAATGTATAGGAAAATAATCATCTTCTATAGTGAAATTGTTATAACGAGAAACCTAAAGAAACAAAGAGTATATATTTTTTATATATATTTTTTTTCATTTTGGTAATCATGTTTTTATAGTTAGAGTATTCCACCAGAGGACCTAAAAAGCCATTTGTTTTATAAATGTTACCTATTACGTAAATCTATCTCTCTCTGTCTCTCTTATATTATATTAAAAAATGACACACATATATATATACAAATTGCTGTTAAGTCCATAAATGAATAATTGCAAAAGTTATAGCAAATTAGACATATATATTTTTCTGATAATAATATAGTATGAAATAATTTGTTTTGGCTATTACATATCATTAATAAACACACTAAAAAAAATCCCTTCTATTAATAAAATGAGTTTGAATGCAAAGGTACCGAGGGAGTTCTTTAAAAAATATATCGTCCTTAAAATTAATGAGAATCCCAGGGAAATCAAAGCATAGCAGGAAAACTAATATGATGCAATACAGGAACAATGCTACCTCTAAATCTATAACGCGGGCATTCATACCAAGCTAATAATGAATCTTCACTAGCTGGTAGATATGTTTACACTGACAAAGGCTAATGAAAGTTGTAACAAGATAACAGTTGGTGATATGGTTATTCAATAAATAAACATAGCAAATATCAAGGTGGTTTGAAAAATATACTTATTATAGCTTGATAAAAGATGCATAGTACCTGATACATCTGAATGTATTATACGTTATCATACATCTTACTATTATACATCTGAATATAATTTACCATTAAATTAGTTGCTTTATTAACCCCTTAAGGACACATGACGTGTGTGACACGTCATGATTCCCTTTTATTCCAGAAGTTTGGTCCTTAAGGGGTTAAACATAAAGTATAACTAGTATCAAGTTGTGAAAGTTTAAGAGTATGAACCACGGTCATACCTTTCAGGAGATTAACACTGAATCCACCACATTTATTTCTATTTGCATGATAATAACTAGCCCTCCACCTCTCCATTGTGAGATTACCATCCCTAAGGTACTGTTTAATATGTCTTGTTCAGTTGAGTCTTCCAGTGAAACATTTTGGAGCAGCTGAAGAGGGCTACATAAAACGTTCTAGAAATTCTTTTCTGCTTTGAGTTCTGTAAACATCCCCACTGTTACTACTAAACATTCTTCCAAATTCTTACGATACGTGATGCTTTATGAAAATATTCTGCAATTATTTGGATTTTTAATATTCACTAGGACATTCCTAGACAATGGAGGGTCTCCTGCACAATTCGTTGATGCACTCCACTATGCATTACTGCTTGAAAGATCAGTAAGTGTGATCAGAACTGAAACCCAATTCAGAAAAATGTGCAAAAGAGTCACAGATCTTCACCCCTCTTACACCGAACACCTTTTATAGAAGTACCACCCCAAAAAGGTCCAAGAGACAAAAGACAATTGCCTCCTGTACTAACAGCCTGCAGGTACTCTACTGCACATCAATGTTCCTTTGATTCTCTTATAACTTGAGACAATGCTATGAATATTAGATGAAAGCCCCCGGACAGGGATCTTGACTTTGTGTTCCACTATGTATAATTATATATCCCTTTGTCTGTACCACAATCAATGATTAATTGCTACATTCAGTAAAATGTTCAGTATCAAGAGCTCTGTGCAAGAACTGTTTTATAAATTGGTAGAATTCTAATGTCGTACTTATAAAGCATCGCAAAATGTGTCATTCATTTGTCGAATTAAAAAAATATATAAAACATAAAGCCTTTACGTTAAATATTTTGGTGACATTTTACTATAATGTTAATATTTTCATCATAACATAGGCTACTTGTTTGGTTTTAAAGTCGAGAGACAAATGCTTGATGTATATTGTAACATCTTTCAGTTTACATTTTCCGCTCAATGGGTGTTCAGTTCAGGACCCTCATTTACAATTCTTTGCTGTTTACTGAAATTACAAGACAATCTCATTCATGACATAAATCCAAGCATATATTGGGTATTTTTGAATGTGAACGCAGCAAAATTGAATAATAATAGGCCACATTTACAATTCTGGACACAAACCTCATTTCATGCCTAAAGAGCATGTTCATGTTACGATAAGCACCCCATGGCTGTAATAGAAGACAATATATGGAGGCATGTAAAGGTTATGTGTGAAATTAACTCTGTATGCACCAACCAGAGTAACAATGTATTGCCACGGAATACAAATGGATTAATATATGTGACTATGGATTTTCTTTTAATATAACCAGAAATAAGATGAACAATGGAAACGCTCATGTTTACAGATTACCAAAACATTTTTTTTTGGTTTCTTGTCTATCAATTCTATATGACCTTAGTCTGCCCATCAAAGAGTTAAAATAGAAGAGGAGCTGTGACTCCATGGAGTTTGCTGAAAAGGGAGAGATGTATTCAATCAATAAAGTGATTTAGCACTGATGGGATACAGATGAACATCACAGATTATCATTTGACATCTTTTACCCTACAAATCACACTCTGCAAAATGAAGTTACTTCAGCAGTTTCATGGATTGTTCTCTGAGACTTTGGTTAGTTTTTTTTTAAGTTATTTAAATTATTTCTAATTAAACTATTTGGGATACACAGGTTAAATTGAAGAATATTGCCAACGTGGCTACTTAGCCCAAATATTTTTTTCTCTTTGTTCTTTTTTTAATACATTTTTCATTACATAGACATAAGAAGGTTACAATTTTTATAATCATGGTTGTTATCATATCTAACATACGTTCAACATAAAATGGTACATACATAACTTGTTGTGCGTAAAAATGATCTAGTTTGCTCCAAAAATACTCCTTAAGTCAACTGTTAGTAAGGCAAATTTGGTCATAGAATATCCCTGAATCTACTTATTTATGAGAAAAATTTTTTGTTAAATTTCTGAAGTGCAAAAAAATACCCCTTTTCATTAACCTATGGTTATCCTGTTACAATGAAAGGTTAAAGTTACCATGAAAGTTTAAAGGAACTTAACATGTATAGCTTGGAGGAAAGACAAGACGGGGGGATATGATAGAAACATTTAAATACATAAAGGGAATCAACACAGTAAAGGAGGAGACTATATTTAAAATAAGAAACACAACAAGAGGACATAGTCTTAAATTAGAGGTGCAAAGGTTTAAAAATAATATCAGGAAGTATTACTTTACTGAGAGGGTAGTGGATGCTTGGAATTGCCTTCCAGCTGACGTGGTAGAGGTTAACACAGTGAGGGAGTTTAAGCATGCGTGGGATAGGCATAAGGCTATCCTAACTATAATGTAAGGCCAGGGGCTAATGAAAGTATTTACAAAACTGGGCAGACTAGATGGGCCGAATGGTTCTTATCTGCCGTCACATTCTATGTTTCTATGTTTGGATTTTTACTATTTCCACCTTAATTGTATCTTTTTATCGCCATTTTCACAGCTAAAATACATTTTATAATTAGCGCTTTGTTGTTATATTGAAGTTGTCTAAGTCTATATGTAATATTAGCCCAAATATTTCAAGCTTATGGTTAACTCACAAGAACACATTGTTTGGTAAATAATCCCCAATGAAACCAGTAACAGAGCATGTTACTTGGTGAAAGCATGTGTGTGCTGCTCCATGCATTACAGGGACACTCCAACTTCCTAAAGCTCTTGGGCTTACTGAAAAAGCTTTATGAGTAAAGTGTGTATCCTATTTTTTCATTTTGCAAAAGTGCAGATTTCAATCTAAATTGTCATTTTTTGTAAATTAACTTGGTTACACCCCTTGGCTTTAAAGTAGACAACAGGTCCTGTTACTTCCTGGATAGCTCAGTGTAGCTAAACTAAAGAGACAGCAATTGCTCAGAGCACCTGTCTTGCACAGACTTCTCATTGAGCTACATTGGAAAGTCTGTGATTGGACAGTTACATGAATTCTGGGCTGGGTAAGAAGGGGAGGGTTTTCAAATTATTCAGATAAGAGAACTGCAGGCTTTGCAAGCTGTTTTAGATAAGCCACCAATGAAAAGGTACAATTAAATGCTTGAATTTTTTTGGGGGGGCTATATCTACAAAACAGTGATTCATTTGTATTTGGTCAGTGGGGTGTCCCTTTAATATGTTCAACATCTGACTGTAAATAGCTTGCTACATGACAGAGCTGACTGCTGTGTGCAAGGAATATTTTTACCGTATATACTCGAGTATAAGCCGACCCGAATATAAGCCGAGGCCCCTAATTTTACCCCCAAAAACTGGGAAAACTTATTGACTCGAGTATAAGACTAGGGTGGGAAATGCAGCAGCTGCTGGTAAATTTCTAAATAAAATTAGATCCTTAAAAAATTATATTAATTGAATATTTATTTACAGTGTGTGTATATAATGAATGCAGTGTGTGTATGAGAATACAGTGTGTGTATGAGAATACAGTGTGTGTATGAGAATGCAGTGTGTATGTATGAGAATGCAGTGTGTGTGTATGAGAGTGCAGTGTGTATGAGTGCAGTGTGTATGAGTGCAGTGTGTATATGAATGCCGTGTGTGTGTGTATGAGTGCAGTGTGTGTGTGTATGAGTGCAGTGTGTGTATGAGTGCAGTGTGTGTATGAATGCTGTGTGTGTGTATGAATGCTGTGTGTATGAGTGCAGTGTGTGTGTATGAGAATGCTGTGTGTATGAGTGCAGTGTGTGTGTATGAGAATGCTGTGTGTATGAGTGCAGTGTGTGTGTATGAATGCAGTGTGTGTGTATGAATGCAGTGCGTGTGTGTATGAGTGCAGTGTGTGTGTATGAGTGCAGTGTGTGTGTATGAGAATGCTGTGTGTATGAGTGCTGTGTGTGTGTGTATGAATGCAGTGTGTGTGTATGAATGCAGTGTGTGTATGAATGCAGTGTGTGTATGAATGCAGTGTGTGTGTATGAATGCAGTGTGTGTGCATGAATGCAGTGTGTGTGCATGAATGCAGTGTGTGTGCATGAATGCAGTGTGTGTGCATGAATGCAGTGTGTGTGTGTATGAATGCAGTGTGTGTGTATGAATGCAGTGTGTGTATGTGTGTGTGTAATGCAGAGTGTGATGCAGAGCCTTGGTGGGGGGTGGGCATTTTTATTTTTTAATTATTATTTTAATATTTTTTTTTGTTTCATTACATTTTTTTTATTATTATTATTTTTGTATTTTATTATTATTTTTTATTTTATTATTATTTTTATTTTATTTTTATTTTTTTTATTATTATTAATATATATATATACACATTTTTTCGTCCCCCCTCCCTGCTTGCTAGCTGGCCAGGGAGGGGGGCTCTCCTTCCCTGGTGGTCCAGTGGATGGGCACTGTGTAGGAGGGGGCTGTGGGGGCTGCAGAGAGATGTTACTTACCTTTCCTGCAGCTCCTGTCAGCTCTCTCCTCCTCTGCCGGTCCGTTCAGCACCTCGGTCAGCTCCCAGTGTAAATCTCGCGAGATTTACACTGTGAGCTGACAGAAGAGCTGAACGGACCGGCAGAGGAGGAGAGAGCTGATAGGAGCTGCAGGAAAGGTAAGTAACATCTCTCTGCAGCCCCCACAGCCCCAGTCTGTATTATGGCAATGCAAATTGCCATAATACAGACAATTGACTCGAGTATAAGCCGAGTTGGGGTTTTTCAGCACAAAAAATGTGCTGAAAAACTCGGCTTATACTCGAGTATATACGGTACTTATACTGTTCATATCCTTTATGAAGTATTTCTCTTAACTAGGGATATATACTGTCTGTAATGACTAATATAGACTAAAACTAACACTATGCTCTGCCAATCATTAGCTACATTTCAGTGAATGTTTTAAGAGTTTTTGTTACTATGAACCCATTCTTATACTTCATTTCATAATGTGGATCCAAATTCTGCATGCTTTTAATTGTAAGCTTGCAGATAGACTCTTAAAACAGAAGGCATCCATGTAATTGCAGTAATTAAAGTCTGTTTGTTATTCCCTTACTCAATAAATCTGGTGCTGCAAGATTTGCTTGTTGTATGTAAATCAGTGGTCCTTAACCTTTTTCTATTATTATTTTTACAAGGACTTTAAAAAAGACATTATTTAGTTAACATTAGCTTGAAAACTTATTTTTCAGTTCTAAAATTAGCTCAACCCATTATTCTATTAAATAATATATACTCGAAAAATTCTGAAAAATGGCTTCGGGAGACTTTTTACAGTCTGAAAGGACTCTGTGATTGGAAGGCAGGACTGTTATGATAAATAATTTACTTTGAGCAGTGGTAGAATAGATAGATAGATAGATAGATAGATAGATAGATAGATAGATATATTTGTGTAAATAATATAACCGAATTAGAATCACTACTGCTATGCAGTTACATGAACAACTGTCAATAGTTCATGCAGTCATAAGACATTTCCTTTAAGAGTATTGGTAATATAGTTAAGTCTGCTGTGAAATAGGACTTTTTTAAAGGGTTACTGTCAATAATTATATGTAAAATAACAATTAATTGCATATGAGAGCGTTAGACCATTTATTACTCAGACTAAGACACAGCAAGAACTGCTAATGATAACAATGTTCATTTAGCATCAAAAACAGGACATTTAACACATAAGTGAACTATTTCTTTATTCTCCGTAAATATGTACATTCTTCTGGTATTTATTTTTATGCTCTCTTTTGGTTTTGCTTACTGTGACAAAAACACTGTTTCTAAATTACATTACTGATTCAGATGTAAATGTGCAACCTGGGAACAATTTATATTTCACCCAAAACACAATGAATACATTTTCAAATAGGTGACACAGGCCTTCTTTTAGTTTAACAAAATACTTTAACTATTTAACAAACAAGACAAAACAATAATACAAAAAATGTGATGTTTGACATGTTCATTTTCCAAGTAGTATGTACTAACACAGGAGAGATTTATTGGAGGTCACACTAAAGAGATGTCTGACCTACTCAACTCCCTTAATGCCGAGGGGAACCAGCATGAAGCCTCCCAGCTGTTACAGAACCTGTTAACAGCACCTGTTCTATGCTAAAAAGAATCCAGACTGAGAAAAGAAGGGTTTGTCACCCAACAAACATGTGAGTTTGCTCTTGGTTTATCTTTTTCTTATCTTTTATATATATATATATATATATATATATATATATATATAATTTCTTATTTCCTTAGGACTTTCATGGTGGTTCGGTTGTGTTTTTGTTGAGATAAACCAGTATGTATTTGTTATAATGGAAAATATACTTCATATATCTGGTATGATGGAACACGTTGAATGTTTAAAATGCCTCTGTCTACATGATTGTTTACTGTATATGCTTTGAATTTTTTGCTAGGGGAAAAAAAACATGTTTAAAAGAAGCAACAAAATATATCGCTCTCATTGACATTGACTTAATTAAAAGTTGACAGTTTGTAAAATTAATCAACATGATTTAATATTTTAGGATAAGCTTTTCAAGTGATTTATTATAATTGGTTAATCTTGTAAATTTATTTTTCAACATATAAAAATTTTTTTTATAAAAAAGTCATTATATAAAAATATCAAAATATTAAAAGATTAAAAGATTTTTCAAGAGATTAAATAATTTTAAAAGGGTATCCAAAAATATTAAATTGAGGCCTGTGTGAGATAGACAATAAAATAATCCTATGTGCACTTCCTGTCATTTGCATTGGTATTTAAGGTCTATTGAGGCCTACCTAGCAATGAGTTATTTATTTATTTTTATTTATAAAATATTTTACCAGGAAAGATACATTGAGATTGCTCTCATTTTCAAGTATGTCCTGTGTCCACAAATCATTGCATTGTTACATTAGGGTACAAAAAAAATAAAAAAAATAATATTAATACACAATAAATACAAAATTTTACATAGAACAAGTAGGAAATATATAATCAAGCATGACAGGTTCATTCTGTTTTGAGGTATGTAGAGAGGAATCTCTTAAAGGACTTTAGGCTTAGGGAAGATTTTAAATTGTGCGGGAGGTCGTTCCACAATTGCGGTGCTCTGTAGGAGAAGGAGGATCAGGCTGCTTTCTTTTTGTATTGAGGTAGACTAAGTAAAGTATTGGTACTGGATCGAAGGTTATAGGAAGTGGGAACAGCTGGGGAAAGCTGTAAAAGTTAAAAGTAGCATGGTACATACAATCACCTGTTCAATGAGGCTGAAATTTGAAAATTACATTTCATACAGTCTGCTGTAGTAAAAACACCTGCCAACACAGGCTACAACTGAATATGGTTTCAAACCATTCAATATTATTATAATAGCTTTCCAATTTATTTCTGTAAAAATTCCCATAGACTTTAATGGTGACTTCAGCAGTTAAATCATTTGTAAAGGATTTCTAACGGTATTGAATCATTTGGAAAGCTTATTAAATTGAGGCTATGGTTTATAAATATGTCAATGGATAACACGTTTATCTCCTACAGTAATTTGAATGGAATTAATTGATAATGTAATCACATAATGTTGCTAAAAATATCATTGCCCATATAATAATATTTCCGAGGGTCTGGATAAAAAAAAAAAATCTGAGTTTTTGGAGAAAGAAACGTTTAAAAAACATAAATATATAATTTACTACAAATCACTGAATAAGTGACTTAGAAGTGATATTCATTCGAGGTCCGATCTTATTGTGTCTACTAACCTAAGAGTGTGGAATGTTGAATATCGAATTGAACTGAATTTCAAAATGAAACAAGTTGAAAATTAGCTGAACTGAAAACTGTTTTTTCCAACTACGTTAATTTAATCCAAAATTTGGAATTACAATTTAAGTTGATCACAAGCTAGTAAATTGTCTTCTTCTGAGTAATTACCACACTATATGTGATATTCATTATAGCATTATTCTTGGATGAACCTTGTGAACTTTAGGGCTCAATTTAAGATCCTTGCTTACAAATCTCTACATTATGCTGCTCCGACCTACCTATTCTCACAAATATGTCCCGTCTAGGCCCCTACTCCCTGCTGAAGACCTACATCTATCCTCTGTTTGTACTCCTACCTCTGATGCTCATCTTAAAGACTTATCTAGGGTTGCACCATTCCTATAGAACGCCTTTCCCCTTTCTGTTAGACTTTCACCCAGTCTCCTTCAAAATATTTTGAAAACTTACTTCTTCAGGAAGCATTTAATTAAACTGTCTACACTCTTCCCTTCCCGTACCCTGATTCCTCTCCTGCAACTGTCATCAAAACAAAACACTAAGCCCTCAGTGAATACTATCCTAGCAAACTACTTTTCTACACTACCCTTACCGTTTGTGTCAATTTACCTCACTCCCTCTAGCATGTAAGCTCATTGAGCAGGGCCCTCAATCCTTCTGTTACTGTGTGTCCAACTTGTCTGGTTACACATACTATTCTATATACTGCACCTTTACTAGGGAGACTAATCTAGAGAAAAGTCTTACTTTATCACCTCTCCTATTTAGTAAATGATCCTCTAGTTTTCAAGTTCACAGACATTATTAGATTTAATATTGTCATCAAAAAGTATAATATTGTTACATATATTTGATCTACAGAAGTAGAAAAACATTCTATAAAAATGTTTGGATTGTTTTATTTTATTAGGAACCTGTAAATGCATTTGAGAGTACACTGATAAGGAGTCAAAGCTATTGTTTGTGTTTAAACATCATTTATTTAGCAATAACTGTATTTTATCAACGGATGGCAGGTGGAAAAATATCATTTTGCAGGACATCTCACTTCCCAAGTTAATAAAAACATCATTGCATGGTTTAGATCATCTTGACAAGTCAATATGTGCATGTGACCTTAGCACTTTGATTTTATCTTTATCTTTTTTGTCTAGCTTTTCTTTTGACATCGAGTTCCTATACATCAAGCATTGTACCTGACTGCAATTTAAGATCTCATTGTGTTATTGGTTCTGCTAAAATAACTTTTTTTCCCAGTGAATGATGAAATCTGCACGTTATGTTGTCACTGGAAAATTGCAATGTGCTATGTTAGATAATCAAAGCATTTTTTCCCCCAGTTATATGAACGAATAGTAATACGCCCATTGCTTTAAGAAAATATTTTATTATCCTTGGCATGATTTAGAAATCAATATTGTTTGCTTTTGAAATTCAATACTCACTGATGCTCTAAATATAGCAGCTGCTATGCAGGGCTCAAAAAGAGATATTTTTTTCCCATGCAAAAAAATATTGGTATTTATATATTAAAAAGTGAATCATGTCAGATTGAAAAATTACAACTTGTAAAGTTTAGGACAAAAGAGCCAATATCAAGAAAGAATTGTGAAAAATATATAAAATATATTAAAAAAAAAGTGAGACTTGTAAAACGGGACTAATTTTACCAGATTTTAGAATATGATGTTGTTTTTTCAAACAGCCACAAAATGGAATTATATAAACCAAATACAACATTAAAATCAGAAGATGAAAACAAAGACAGAAACATTTAAGGTATACACATAGACAGTAGAGAATATAAGGGGATTAGTGTGGGTATACAAAACCATTATTTTTTTTCACAATATAAAAATGAGTACCATGCACATTCTATAATTCAGTCAGAGCTCTGGTTTAGATGTAAAGTCCAATGTATAGTGAATATGTAAGGCAATCTGAGATGATTGGAAGTAAATTGAATATTGACAGTTGCAATAATTTATCTGTGGGTTGATCATGCATCATCCAGTGTTGAAGAAAAATTATGGTTGCACAGGGCTGTTATATCATCTAGGTGATAAACGCAAAACCACTTTACACTTGGAAAACTAGTGGGGGTTGGACAATTTAATAGACTATTCTATAGAGAAATGCAAAGCGCCACTTCATCTATGGAGAAGTAATAATGTGTGTATACCAATATGTACAGGATATAACGTGTATGAAAAGATGTAGGTAACATTACTACAGAAATAAATTAGTAGAACATCTCTATCTTCACTGACATAAAAGGAACACTGTTGGCACTGTAAGTGGTTCATCTCATTGAAGTGATTATAGTGTCTGGAGTCCCCCTGCATTGTCCTACCATTCAGCGTTTAACTGTTTTTAATGTTTTACTCCTAAACAAGAGTCCTCAGAAGCCATCTCCTCTGTGCGACTTGGGCTAATGAGGAAGTGTTATCCTGAGCAGCAATGGGTGGCTGTGATTGGCTGAGAGTGTCAGCTGACTGCCTCCAGTGTATCACAACATCCATTTCTGGTATGAATTGGTATGACTAGTAGGAAGTGTGCAGTCTCTGCCTTAGCCATACCTCCAGTTGCAGGATGGGCGGGCTGTAGGTGACTAAAAGCCCTTATTTAATGTTAAACTGCTCGTAAATGATTTAACACGGGACAGAAGGACACTGCCAGAGGACTCCAGGCTCAATAACCAATGCAATGACATGAAATAGTTAAAGTGGAGCTTTAACATACACAGTGCTAATGGGATGGCTTCATACTGGCAGTAGAACACAGGAGGTTCCATAATCCTAGTAGATCCACACAGTAGGTCTGTTAGATTCACAGCTTATATCATTATTGAAAAAGCATGCTACCAAATCACAATATAAACCAAAACTAAAGGGAATCCATGCATTTGCATGAATTTGAAACTCAAGACATATCATGATGAATATGCATAATATTTATAAAGACTTTGCAACATGAAATATTAAGTTCAAAGTACACTTTAGTGAATCAATTTAGTAAACAAAATATGAATAATAAAACTGGAAGCCCAGTAGTACAGTATAACATATAAATGTGTATATTCAAGTTATATCTTTGATGTTTCTTGACATTTATATTTGTAATGTCGATTAGATTAGCTGCAAATGGCTCAGGTCTTTTAAAATATTAAAGAAATAATCATACAAAATAAGAAATATAAGCAATTCCGAAAAGCTAAGATTCACCTTTTCATGCAATGGTCTTTTTTCAATGGATATTTGGAATTTATCAAGCTTATGGTATAAAACGTAAATGAATGGTTATGCACCTCTACATTAATATTATATACTGCAGACCTGTAATTTCTTCTCTTCAAAAGGTGATCCGAGTCACAGTACATTGAATACACTAATCACTGATCCAGTGAACAGTATAAATCCTACAAAGAGATGTAAACTTGTTTGGGGGTATTGCCACCTATTGTACATTGACATTTTGGGTGTTGATGCTGATATTCTTTTGACATTAAATCATTAGAGCCTGCATCATATATCATGGCTGATCACAGCTACTTACAGCATTCCATGATATTATTTGTGATTTCACTCAAAAAAAACTTTCTGTGGTTAGACTAGCAGGTTAAGTCCCACACCCTTATTCCATTTTTTAAATTTCTCATTAATGAAATATTTGAGCCCTATTTCAATATATAGATCAGTTATGATTCACGCCTATAATAAACTCCCTGCAAAAAAAGGTATAAAAAAGCTATTTTATCAAGGATTATAAGAACAGTGCATATGTTAACTTTGCATATAGGCATTTCAGTAATATTTATTTTATAAAAATGCATTATAATCGCTCTTCTTAACCCCTTAAGGACCAAACTTCTGGAATAAAAGGGAATCATGACATGTCACACATGTCATGTGTCCTTAAGGGGTTAAAGGGACACTGTAGGCACCCAGACCACTTCAGCTTATTGAAGTGGTCTGGGTGCTGTTTCCCTTTTGCACTTCTTTACATTGCAGCTCTAAGTCTGCCCCCAGTGGCTGTCTAAAAGACAGCCACTAAAGGGCTTCCTGAATCCAAATGGACTTTTGGTCTGTTATCTGATGCTCTGCATGAAGACCTCCAGTGTCAGATTTTTCCCCATAGGAAAGCATTGATTCAGTGCTTTCCTATGGGGAGGACTAAGGCGCGCGCGGCATTTGTCACGCATTCGCATTAGACCCCACTCATCGCAGGATGTCGGAGGGGGTGAGCTTCAACCCAGTGCCGAGGGACATCGGAGTTGGGATAAGGTAAGTAATTAAATGGGTTTTTAACCCTTTATTTACCCGGGGGGGGAGGGCGAGGGAGGTGAGAGGCAGAGGGATCAGTAGTGTCAGGAATACAGTTTTGTATTCCTGGAACTACAGTATCTCTTTAAGTAAAATGTGTATGACTCCTATAAAGGGGTGAATATTGTCAAACCAACTACTTGTGTCTTTGGGATCCATGTCAGCCACAGTATCCTCAGAGGACAGTTATATTGATTTACTGGCCTGCTTGGCGGCACCTTTTATCTGAGACAGCCAACACAACAAATACAAAGGTTTTGTATTCCTATTATATGCAAACTTGTCTGTTCCAGGGTACCCACCTGGAAAGGGGAACAGCTTTTTTTAATTTACATACTCTGTTGAATAAATAACTACATTATGTAGGGTATTCTGGTTGTGCATTTTTCCAGATATACAGGTTTTCAATCTCTCTTCTTATACTGTACATGCATTATGTATGATCTATAAAATTATCACAGTATGAGTATATCTGGAACAATATATGACCCCTTAGGCACTGACTAGTTCTTTAGGAACAATAATGACATTTTGGCAGTCAGTTCTATTGGAATTTTGAAATATCTTCAATTTAATTGAGAATTCAGAAAAGGCACAAGAAGCTAATGGGTGAAAAATATCACAGCACCTAGCATTCATGTAAAATCATCTACATTGGTTAGAATTAATTAACTTTAATTCATTTTTATCTAATTTCAGCATTTGCCATTACTATTTGAGTTTATTAAGCGTGTAAATGATCAGTCCAGGAGAGTAGAAAAAGGTAAGTCAAATTTAGTTGAAAACCAATAAAATCTGAAGCTTTGATGCCTTGTGCCTATATTAATTCCCTTTCTGTCGTGAATTTCACAGGAGAATTTAATTGGCACAAAATAAAATTACCAAATTAATTGCAAAACGTAATGAAGCTCTAAACACGGGATTCGACTCATTATTGAAAGAAATGCTAGGCTTATCTTGAAAATATAAAGTTGTAGAAAGAACTTAAGTTGCAAAGTTTTTGCTGAACATAAAATGAAGACATGTTCTGAATTTGTAGTGTGATCCTGTGAGAAGTGCTAAAAGCAACCACATTTTTTTTTACCATTAAAAAGTTAGCAAAACCTTGTGCAAGTTCACATTATCATATTCTCACATAATTTACATTTGAATTTGTCTAACTGAATATGTATTAGATCTACATGCCTACATTCATGCACTTTTTTATCTTTTTATTTTTATTGGGTGGCCATGAAGTCATCTTCTATCAGAAGCTTTTATAATGTTAGCTCTTTTAACTATATGATTACAATTATAATCATTTATTTTACAATATTATCAGTTTCCTGCAATTTTTTTTTTTATTTTTTTTATTTGTCTGTTGGTGGGTTCACTAAAGTATGACTTTTCAATCAATTTGCGGACTAAAATTGGTTACAATAGTCCATGTTTTGGAGAAGCAATTCCCTATTAAAACTGCTATTGATGATAGACAACACAAAAACCAATAAAGTGTTGGGAACAGTGAACTGCCAATAGGGAAAAAGTTGTCTTGTTAAAAATAAGTAAGTGAATGAACAAATAAATGAATGAGGAGAGTTGGCTAGATCTGATAGTATTAGGAACTTTTACTCATTTATAAACATAAATAGAACTCTGAGTCTTTACAACCAACTTGGCTTTAGAAAATTTACTTTTTAAGAATATCTTACATGTCAATTATTTTACAAAAAAAATGTGCAAACTGGTAAAGTGGGTACCGTTCTATATTTTGTGAGCATACCACATACAAACCTAATTTGGTTCAGCTGATAAGCAACAACAGCACCATTCATTTTATGAGTTACATTAACAAATATGTATTCTGATTTTACGTATGTGTTTCTCTTCCACTGAAAGACTATTTTAGTCTTTGTGAAAAGTCACAATTCCCAAATTAACATAAACACTTCCGACCTTCAGTTTCACATTTTTCTTATTGTTTTAGTATATATCTTTTTTATTTTATGGCTTCTTTTGTCTCATTTATTTTTTTATTTAATCAGATACTCTGTTTCCCTGGTCCACCTGCACTATTGAAATTTATTCCAGCTGAATTTATTTTACTTTAATCTGTTCCATGCTGTCATAGAGGAATGAATAGCTTACATCATTGATTTGTAATAACAAAGATATGAAAATCGTTGTGTATGTTTATTACATACAGTAAAATGATAAACAACATTAGCCTTTTTTTCTTTTTCCTAACAATGATGCAAACTGCTGGAAGTCCGCTTGACACACATAGCTACACAATCTCTGTTTTACTTATTTTTATTTCCTTTGCCTTCATTGTATCTTTCTGCAGACGGAAATGTAATTTCAAATTATATAGTGGAGAAGTAAGCAAAAAAATGTAAGACACAGCTTGAATGCTAACTTATAAAACATTTCCAGTATGTATGTCTACACATTTTTAGTCTGTTTGACTACTTTTTATATAAATGCTTGAGAACTATATAACTTTTTTTTTTAGAGCAGTCCTGATCTAACAGTGGATGTACCATTCCAATAATTAGATGAGGTGGCATCAATTTAAGGGTAAGGCAGTGTTCCCCCAGAGATAAGTTCACTACCTAGGCATTGTGCCAAAGTGTGCAAATCCAGATAATTCTTAGATATAGCTTTGGAAATATTTGCTGATGCAAGAGATTGTTGTATCTGCTTATTTCCCAAAACATTTACCATTGTCATTTCAATATATCAACACGTACACTATTATAAAAAGTATCTATTGATTACAGAAACTAACTTAAATGAAGATAGTACATAATTTATTTGTATATATACCTTGGTTATCAGGTTTGTTCTAGTGATTTTTAATAGATAGATTTAACACAAAAAGAATGTTCTGTTACTCTGTGGACAACCTAGAAACTCTCTTGGTGTTCATTCTATATACAGTCTACATAGTTACAGTATAGGAACATGTAGCAGGACCAGTGACCAGTGAGGGCAGGTTCTACACAGGCTTCCTTTAACACCTTGTCCATGTTCAGCCCTTAACTTGTGTAACTGATTAAGGAGTGTCGAAGTATGCAACAGCTGCTATGTCCCACAGGCAGCGGATGTGGTATAAATCATACTAATTTTACATCCGATAAAACACCTGGTGGATCAGGGAAATTAACCTGGAGCTAGTTTTTTTTTTTTAATTGTATATTCTGTTAACCCTTCAGGAAGCAATAGACTTTTTCCATTTTCAGAAACTGGATAAACCGATCCCAACATTGCTTTTTTTTTCTTAACTAACATCAAAAGGTATAAAAGCTCAGCAAGGGGGACTTTCATGTCATCGTAGAGTCTTTAAGGACCATATTGCTCTAATGATAGCTGTTTCTTAAATAAATAAATATTCGCCAACATTTCCTAAAATCGGATTCTACAAAACATTACTGCTTTAAATAGTGAAAACTTTTTTTTTTTTTTTTTTTACAAAGGTTTGATATGCATGTGGGTAAATGCCATGAACAAAATGTTCAAATACATCTCAAAAATGTCCTCCTTTTATTGCAATATTCTATGTGCCAGAAGTGACTATTTAAATAGCTTTGCACACTATGCATAAATAAAATGTTCACCAATAAAAAAGTGCATCAAACATATCTTTGTACTTCAAATGGTACAGTGACCAAGGCTGCATCTGTATTTTCCCGAAATATGGCTTAATGAAGATAACAAAAGAGCTTAGCAAGCTTAGTACAATATTGTCACTACATAACATTCTGTCCCTTCATGCATCATATTTTTCCATTATATGCATTATAAAAACACTAGCTGTAAACCGTTCTAATTAAGATTTGTGTCAGTCGCAGTACAATGTAGCTATCTTAAGCTTATTAAACACCAAAGCAATGAGACGCCGACATGTCCTTATAAATGTTTTAAAGAATAGATTAATACTTTTAATAGTATTAACCTATTGGGGTTTTTTTGGTCTTAAACAAATGCTGTTCATGTAGGGCAAAATATATATACTGTATGATGATTTAAAAAAAAAAAAAAAAAATCAAACAGGAATACGCTCCAGATTGGAGGGAGGGAGCTTGTATATATTTTTATATTAGCTATACAGATTGCAAACTGAAAATAATTATTGTTGAACAGTATGCTCTATCAAAATGCTTTTTACATATCCATAAATATGAAGGGTGTTATAAAAGGGAACATAAAAAGGAACATTTATCAAGATAGATCAATGTGTTTGTTTCACACAAATATTGTATTTTAGTTAGTATGTTACTAAAAAATAAAAAAAATACATTTAAAGGGGCAAGACAATCTCATCTCCTCTGGCAGGGTATAATTCGAAATATAGATCATACAATATTATATGATACAATCAGGGGTCAAATATAGTCTAGTTCTTCCTAATCAGAAGAACATCAAAATTACCTAAAAAAAAACCAAAACCATCTACTTCCTATGGTATTCCTGTGTTATTCATTAACATGTGAATTATCGGGAATTCAAAACAAATTCAATATTAATTTCAAATGTTACACTAAAAGAGAAAAACTGAAAATATAGTTGGCACATTTTTCTAATTTAGCTAAATTTTGATATTTACTTTGAGATTTTAACAAATCAGAGTTATTCCTAAACTCAGAATTGTAACACTGAACACTGAATACTGCATTTTGGATAAAATAACCAAGCTATGGCTACAGCTGAAATTTCCCAAGATCTAATTTTTAATATTCAGATTTTAATTTTAAAATTAGTTAAGTTTAATGAACAGCATTGCGATTAACCAATAGTACTTGTAATAACAATTTATTGAAAGGTTCAGCAGATTCAAATATTTCAGTCTACTATTTGTTTTTCCTAAAGCCAATTCAGAGGAAGAAGATAGGAAATGTAATCTCTACAGCTCTAGTATCAGGAAACATATTTGTATGTTGAGATGTTTTATTAAAGACATATGTACAATTTAACATTTAAGTTAACACTGTCATCAATATTTACTGAATTGGCAATTGTTAAGCCTATGATGGAAAACCAGAAAACATCTCCAACTATTTTTCCAGCTTAGATTGTTAGTGCTAATATTTGCAATTCATTTACATAATTTATTTACTGAAAAATTCCATGTGTATAGTGTTTGTCAATATAGATTTGCACAGACAAAACAATTGTTTCAATTTGATTTCTTAATTTTCAAACTTTCAGATTTTGATTGAGCCCAATTCTTATTGTCACAAAACAGTAATTTATGTAACAGCCTATTCTCTTTGAGATTAGTATTTAAGTAAGGGATTTATAACTAATTAGTATAACAGGATTGCAAACTTTAGGTCAAAATAGCTTGGAAAATGTCCCCAATTCCAGCTTCAATGTATTATTTTTGGATCAGCTTTTTAAATGATTTCATATATTTGGATACACTTTTAAAATGACATCATATTTTGAATTTTTTTCTAATATTTTTATATTTAAAAAAAATAATATTTCTTATATTTTAATATTTTGAAAAAATAACTTTATTATAAATAACTTTAAAAGTTTATCCAAAAATATGAAATCATTTGAAATGCTTATCCAATAATATTAACTATTAAATCGAGGCCTTGCTTCTTTATTTATCTTGACTATTTGACCTGAATTTGGCAATTCAGTTTTTAATTCTTCACAGTTCATTGTCAAGAAACCCTTTGACTTTTTTCTGTTAACAAAAATACTATTATGTACTTCTCCTTTCAAATTTAAAGTTTTCAATACTGGTCTTCTTTAAACTATAATAGAGAGAAGAAAGACTTTATGCTATTTGTAGTACAGACACACATGTTTTTATTTTCACTCACGATCATTCCCTGAATAAAACCTTTTACTGAATATGATTGAAATGCACTTTTCAATATACTGCTGACACAAATGGAATGGCAAACGCACGATTATACAATTGGGGTGATATTTCAATCAAAGCTCAAAATGTGTCCATAATATAAGTCCAGATTGTTTTTATGTCACAATTAGAATAGAAATGGATGTACATATACTTATTGTGTTTACCAAAACAAGTGGGCAAGTTTCATATTGTCATGACATTCAAGAGATTTAGAACTCATCTGTATTTCTTTCGATGATTTGGAAAGGGAAATTGATATTTGAAAAAAATGTGTAAATGTGTAAATTTACACAAAATTAGAATCAGTAATAAATATGGAATATATGACAATTTGTATAATTTGTGTAACACATGAATAGGTCCAACATTCTTTGTGTTATTAATGTCTGCCTAATATTAAAGTCTGAAATATAATGCTCCATTTTTGCTCGATTTTGGAGGAGGGATTATAAATTGGCACGTTGGCCCATATCACAATCCAGCAAAGTCCTTTCAGGGCAAGATGGAACAAATGGAAAGGTAGATTCCCAGCATGAAAGTGTGGTAAAAAATTAATGAAAAACTGTAGGCTGCATGGCTCCTAACTGTCTTTATTTTGTCGGCAAAGTCCCTATTTTGTGATCCTCTCACACTATCCTGATTTAGTAAAAAAAAACAAGAAAATAATGCAGCACTAAACAGGCGCTAAACAAGAAGGTGCGTCCAGAACCAGCTGTGAAATCAAGCACTTAATTTCACCATACAAACATAGAGCATACAAAACAAATAGTAGGTGGCGCACACTATGTAAAAAATCCCAACTATACACAGTGATATGGTAAGTATAACACGTATACATTGTATAAATATCCTTATGTATATTCTTCCTCAGATATAGTTGTAAAACATAATAGCTGACATAGGGCAATACAATATAATCAACATATAAAGTGCAAAAATAATTATTGTTAAGTATGAGGCGGATACCATCAATAATAAAATGAATTTGTTCTGGATTAAAAACATTTGACGTCTCTAAAAATATTTAACAGCCTCACATCCCTTGTCATGATCTATCATAGTACAGATTTGCTTTATTATGATTAGTTATGTTTTTATAAGAACATTTACCCATTGTTGTCTTTTTTCCCTTTCTCTTTTATGTGTTATGAACTTTGCCCATTACATAAAGGGCCGCCGGACTTCATGGACTTCATGGGACCTGATGGAATACACCCAAAGCTATTAAAAGAGCTTAGTGGTGTACTAGCAAAACCATTAACAGATTTATTTAACCAATCATTGTTAACAGGAGTAGTCCCAGAAGATTGGAAGTTAGCGAATGTTGTGCCCATTCACAAGAAAGGTAATAGGGAGGAGTCGGGCAACTATAGGCCAGTAAGCCTTACTTCAGTAGTGGGGAAAGTGATGGAAACCATGTTAAAGGATAGGATTGTTGAACATCTAAAAACACATGGATTTCAAGATCAGAGACAACATGGGTTTACTTCAGGGAGATCATGCCAAACTAATCTTATTGATTTTTTTGATTGGGTAACTAAAATTATAGATCAGGGTGGTGCAGTAGACATTGCTTACCTAGATTTAAGTAAGGCTTTTGACACTGTTGCACATAGAAGGCTTATCAATAAACTGCAATCTTTGAGTTTGGATTCCAATATTGTTGAATGGGTAAGGCAGTGGCTGAGTGACAGGTAACAGAGGGTTGTAGTCAATGGAGTATATTCGAAGCTTGGGCTTGTCACCAGTGGGGTACCTCAGGGATCTGTACTTGGACCCATTCTCTTTAATATTTTTATTAGTGATATTGCAGAAGTTCTTGATGGTAAGGTGTGTCTTTTTGCGGATGATACTAAGATATGTAACAGGGTTGATGTTCCAGGAGGGATAAGCCAAATGGCAAATGATTTAGGTAAACTAGAAAAATGGTCAGAGTTGTGGCAACTGACATTTAATGTGGATAAGTGCAAGATAATGCATCTTGGACGTAAAAACCCAAGGGCAGAGTACAGAATATTTGATAGAGTCCTAACCTCAACATCTGAGGAAAGGGATTTAGGGGTGATTATTTCTGAGGACTTAAAGGTAGGCAGACAATGTAATAGAGCAGCAGGAAATGCTAGCAGAATGCTTGGTTGTATAGGGAGAGGTATTAGCAGTAGAAAGAGGGAAGTGCTCATGCCGTTGTACAGAACACTGGTGAGACCTCACTTGGAGTACTGTACACAGTACTGGAGACCATATCTTCAGAAGGATATTGATACCTTAGAGAGAGTTCAAAGAAGGGCTACTAAACTGGTTCATGGATTGCAGGATAAAACTTACCAGGAAAGGTTAAAGGATCTTAACATGTATAGCTTGGAGGAAAGACGAGACAGGGGGGATATGATAGAAACATTTAAATACATAAAGGGAATCAACACAGTAAAGGAGGAGACTATATTTAAAAGAAGAAAAACTACCACAACCAGAGGACATAGTCTTAAATTAGAGGGACAAAGGTTTAAAAATAATATCAGGAAGTATTACTTTACTGAGAGGGTAGTGGATGCATGGAATAGCCTTCCAGCTGAAGTGGTAGAGGTTAACACAGTAAAGGAGTTTAAGCATGCGTGGGATAGGCATAAGGCTATCCTAACTATAAGATAATGCCAGGGACTAATGAAAGTATTTAGAAAACTGGGCAGACTAGATGGGCCGAATGGTTCTTATCTGCCGTCACATTCTATGTTTCTATGTTTCTATGTTTCTATGTTCATTGTAAGGACATTTGAATAAACTTTATGCACCCTGTTTGAGGATGCGAATTGACTTTGTGCTGAAAGATGGACCTGCAATATGGCCGCGATAGGATTTCCTGTGTGTAGGTGAGACACCAGGAATACCATTGAGATCTAGCCCGGCCGCCGAAACGAATGTGACATCACGGGAAGTGACGCGGCAAGTAACGGACATCAGTGGGCGGAGACATGTATTTCCGAACATGATCACACTAATTATGTCGTTATGGTTCCAAATTCAGATGTATAAACAGTGGGAAGGAGGGAAAGTCTATACACCTGATGAAGACTTTTTACTCTATTGGGAGTATTCCTTGCTGAAGGCACTTTACTTTGATGTAAGAACTTTTATGTGTATTGTTTAATAAATTGGTGTCTTTTTAACTTGGAATCTTCTTTTATTTGTTCCTATATGGTGGAGAACATACCATTTGGACTTCATCTATTCGACGCTGATTTACCTGAGCCAGTGTTTCACAGGCTCAGAAACATGAGAGTGAGATGTTTGTACACATCCTACGTTTGCACTTTATACATTGATCATATTGTATTGCCCTATGTCAGCTATTATCTTTTACAGCTATATATGAGGAAGAATTTACATTTTATACATTTATATACGTGTTATACTCACCATATCATTGTGTATAGTTTGGATTTTTTACATAGTGTGAACCACCTACTATTTGTTTTTTATTCTGATTTAGTTCCCTGGTGTTCCACCTCTTTAGACACTAGCGCACTGTCCCCAGGCAGTATCGTTAGACACACTCATGCTGTGCAGACAATAGCACTCTCTGCATGGCACTATACGCTGGTCACTAACTAGATGGCCATCTGTCTGCCCAGCATGCTTGATGACAGACTGACATGCCCGTTCAGTAAGTGGAAAATGTTGGGAGGTTACCATGGAGGTAAACTGTGTACAGTAAGTTTATGGAATCTTGTTGAGCTTATGTTGTGAAGAATCTAGGCTAAATTAAAAAAGGTGAGTTTCCAATAAAATGTGTTTCAAATACTTTCAAATACTGTACTTGTGTTTTTCAAATAGAATGTGTACTGGGTATGATTAGCTGTATATGTGGCATTTATGTCTGGATTCCATTTATAGGTTAATCTCCTGATACTGTCCAAAAGTGTAGAATATTAAAGGAACTGGTGTAACTGGTGAAAAATATTGTATTAATGGAATCAAAGAAAAAAAGGAACAAATTCTCTGCATTATATTTTTTCTTTGATAAATCTTATGTATAATGGCACTGGTGATGCACAGCCAGAGGCAGTAGGAACCAAGCAATATGAGCTCAAGCATTGCTTCAAAAAAATATGCAAATTGCTTCCTTTCAAGTCAGCATCAGTTTGAATCAATACTGGGTGCCTTGTGTGATCAAGGAATTTAGAAGGGGTGATGGAGCTCTCATTGTGAGGTGAGGCAAGAGTTACCATGATGATTCTGTACAGGACTGCCGTCAGCACTCATCAGAACATATGCACAATCTAATACACACTGCCACAAGTGAATATAGAGATATACACAACACTACCTTTATGCTAGAGGATGGTGGCTTCCCTGAGGTCCAGTTGGACAGTAAGCTGCTCTTAGGCTGCTGGTGATAAAGGACTTTCCATTACCTCCCATGCAACTTCCTTGTCAAGCCAGGAGGAAATAAGCTATGATTAATTCCTCCCAGTGCTTCTATGCAGGGGCAGAATAGGGATGGTCAATAGAGTCTGTTACATGGCAGGCTTTGCCTCAAATACAGGAGATATAATGGACCCCTTAGCCCATTCCAACTAGAGACTGCTTAGCACATGCTATGCCAGGGTATAGTCAGGCCTCTTAACATAGTACTGGATGTTACCCCCTGATGTTGGCCCTGATGGTGTAGACAGAGGCCGCTATAGCTGGTGAAAGGCAAAATTTGCTACGTTAAAAATTAAATCAGTATGTTTTAACAATATGTAGGAAAGTTATCCATTCATTCGAACTGTATCTCATATGCCATAAATCATTAGCTGATGTTTATTGGATGTCATGGGAAGAATAAAAGGAGCATTAAAGCATTATAAATAATACATTTATTTGTGATGCATTTATTTGTAATGTATACATAATACATTAATTTATAATGCTTCTGTGTAGAGGGATTTCCTGGGTCCCCTTTGATCACCTCCTGTCCTATATGAGTTAACATAGCTGAAATTCATCTCCACTCTGAATATAGGGGAGCCTCCTCAGCTCCATCTGCTCCCCTTCTTCCCTATAAAGATTTAACTTACCTATAATCCAGTTATTGATACTGCTCCACCTGCCTGAACATCGTCATTGCTGATAAATTCCTTCCCAATCTGTTGCTTCTCATAGAGAAGTATTTGAAGACATGGTAATAACAAAGCTTTGCCTACATAGCTTCTCATGAAAATGCAAAGTATGAAACACGTGTCTGTGATTCTCACAGCTTTGTGTTAGGGCACAAACAACCGGGAAGCGCACCCTCGCGGCGGTCTGAATTTACAGCTCAGTGGATGCAACTGTGTCACTTCATAAAAGTTCCAATTTCTTTTGAAATCAGTGCTTTTATAAAGTGACCAAGAGGGAATACTGTAAGCCCCTAAAACACCTAAGCCAGTGCTAAGGGGTTTAATGTATTCCAATAAATGAGTTGGAGCGTTTTCATATTGGAATTTTCACATGTATATTACATGAAGCGTGGATATTTATGAAACTTGGTTTATCCTTTTAAAATAAAACAATAATGTGAAACATTTTGGTAATGAATTATGTGTAAGAAATCAATGAAATCCATTTAAATAAACATATAACTCAATTGATATTATTTAGTTCATAATCAGAGTAATATTTTCTTTAATTCAAATAGTTCATGCACTTCACTGCTGGAAGTCTTATTTCCTTGCAGAACCATCATAATACGTTTGTATAATTGCTTTAATTGCTGTAGGATAGCAAATATTTGCAAACTGTTGAAAATTAATTAAAATCTATGTTGATTTTAAAGAATATCCCAAATAGCCACTGACTAATGATGATCTGCTAGCATTTCCAAAATCATTTTTAGTGCCCAAGGTACTGAGAGATTAATTAACTTGCCTAGAGCCATAAGGAGCCACCTTCGGAATCATAGCAAACTTCCAGTCCAGACTAATTTGACAGTTAGTGTTATTATCAAATGTGATAGCTGGTAGCTGCCTTATCTCCAATCTCTTATAATGAGTTCCTATAAGATGCAAATCCCCAAAATAGAAGTCTAGTGCTGGCACTTCCTTTACCCAATAGTATTGGAATGTGTGTGTAATTTCTATTACTAACACACATCTTTAACATGTCTGTTATGTTTGACACAATGATCAGGAACCAACTAGCAGTTTAATGCATTATGTAGATAACACATTGAAAATAAGCAAAAGCTCGAGTGAATGCACAGACAAGTGCTGTTGCTGATAGATTCCTTCCTGACCAAGAGAGTTAGTCTGCATATGCTATGGAAGCTGAGAACAAGCCTACTGCCAGTTCGGTCTATTAAGATTAAGGTGACCGAAAAATGCATTTATGCTAAATTGCTATTAAGTAAGTCTAAGGAAAAATGAGAGTCAGTCTCACTGTGAATAACTTGCCATCCATTCTATACTTAATAACTGTTTTGCTCTTTGTCGGTACTGACATTGTGACTGTGTAATGGCTATCCATTGTATGCACAGATAATCACAGTAGAGCACTCTATAATTATGATAAATATCTAAATACAAGTATACGCCAGCATATGATGACATAGGGGGTAACATGTGTTATTACATTTCTAGCATTGTAACCCTTGCTTGTTTGTTAACCATCTAAACAAACACATGTTTCTGTAATATTACACTGAAAGACTCTCATTTATATTGATGGGACATCCCCTTATCATTTAGCTGTCAGATTCAAAAGAAAATAGTATGAAATAGAAAAAATAAAAAAAACATGACATGATAAATAAGGCCAGTTTGAATGGGTGCCAATTATAATACAGAGTTTAAACACACAATACAATCTCTGATATCGAATTGCTATATTCAGTATACCACTCGAATTACAAGGTATAACAGAAAAGATAACTCAAGTAAGTTTTCATCCTTATATTTTGTTTAATGGATAAACAACCATTGTTATCTATTTTGCATTTTCTGATTTTTAAATCTAAATTTAGAGTAAGAATTAGAATGAGTACACTAAATGTACAATAAACTGGATAACTACTATACCAGCAGTATTTGTGACATATATGTGAATTACACACACATACTCACATATACATCAGTATGTGATTCTCAAAATACAGTTCATCTGCCTGAGTATCATTGCAGATGGATTGTAATTGCTGACAAAAAACAATGCAGAGAGAGAGAGAGAGAGAGAGAGGTCTTCAGACCTTTTATTTTAATTATTCCGATAATAATTCTTTCTTATTTGTTACAAAGAGAGCATGCATGGCACAGACTTAACAAGCAGTGAATATGTATATCACTTGATTCTCTTCAACATTGTGATGCTCATTTCCGTTCAATATCTTGAAGGACAAATTGTGCATGCAAGACAGGTACTAATAGCAGTGTAGTTCTAAAAAATATACATTGTTCAGAAACATGTTATAAAAGAGTAAGCTACATGTTAGTACACTCGTGTATGTGCTGATAATTTGCAGGATAGACCTGATGTTACTTCTAGTAAGAAAATACACAGCTGTAGGGAGCCAATTAGGTTTGTCGGCAGTCCAAATGTTTGTGACTGAAAGCAGCCTCTCTCTAGTGTCTCTAGGGGTCAGGAGTAATAACCCTGTCATGTAGCTAGCAGTATGAATATCAGCCACTCATCAGACTATAGTGAAGATTAATATGGGACTTGCAGAAACTGAAGAACAACTGTACTGAAGATTTCATATGTTTAGAAATTGCCTTTAAAGAAATTGAGTAGAAAAAAGCAGCAATGCAAAATTCTGCATTAGAAGTAATTGAAAATGTTGATATGTATATATAAATATATACATACACCTCTAGGAAAATATAGAAATTAGGTTTTTATTATGTTTTCTACTAGGTGAAATAGTTGAATCATGTAATACAATTGTAGTATATGAATTTAGAAACATTGTAGCATTTTGTAAACGATTTACAGTATAATGATCTGTACGTATTTCTTAAAAATTAACCATTTTAAGCATATGCATTAAAATAGATTTAGATTTTTACAGCATGAGGAAAGGAGTGTGATTAAAGATTAGTGCATTTAATATAATATTTTTCTTCCAGTAATTACATGCACTGCATGGAACATGCAAATGGCACAAAGAAAATGTTTTAATCTTGATGCATTCCCCAGTGAAGCAATTAAGAAAAAGCTTACGTAAGTAAATAAGGTTTACACTTTAACAAAATGTAGATATATCCATATCTTTTATTTCAATGTCATGTGTGAACATTTCTGTTCACTGTACAATATTGTCAATAAAAAAAAATCAGATTTAAAATGTATTATATTTAAAGTTTTTCTTATAATGAAAATCTAGCTATCTATCGATATTTTCATACTTATCACAGAATAGCAGCTACATACATGTAATCTTTACTCAACATGAGATGGCGACGACCTTTTCGTGTCCTATATGCATCCCACCAAATCCAATGTTTGCTCACAGAACTTCCCAAAATACATCCCATGTATTTGATAATCCTCCATCATCTTATCCCAGATTCCCCTATTTACTTGCCTATTAAAATCCACTCTTTTAGTGAATTATATCACAGTAACACCTCTGCTAAGAAAAGTCAACCGGCAAATGTCAAATACCAGAGATTAGATACACAGCAAAAAATACATTAACACTACCAAGAGCTCAGTATAAATAAACAAGGAGGGACAGGAGGAATACTGTTAAATAGTATAGAAGATGAATGCCCCCACATCCCACATGTTCCCGTTAAGAGGGCACTACTCTGGCACACGTGCACCTAAGGAAGCCAGTACCCAACGTGTGTCTGCCCACCCGCCATTGCTGAAGTGAAGGTGGCTCTCTTGCTCTCTCCTCTGATTTTCGGGCACAGAATGGGAAATGGTACCATTTCGGATGGAGAGAAAGAGACCCGCCACCAGCCCGTGGTGGCGAACAGGCTAAACACTTAGACCAAAAAGGCACATCAGCGTGGCACCTGCGGGATAAGAGGGAAAGATGCAGCAAGGGACCATGAGGTAAGGAAGAGCAAGAGTCTGACACACTATGCTTATGAAATAGCAATTTTACCATAGACTTCTTCAAGGAATTGCAATTTAGTAAACAGAGTACACCCTTACTCTTCGAGGAAAACCCAGTCACAAGTGATGAGCTCAGGAAGAGATAAAAAAAAAATACTGAATGGTTAATACTCAGATAAATATTTGAAAACACAAAGATATAGTAAGCTTCATAAGTTTATCTCCAATATAACATATTTTATTTATTTAACAATTATTTTGTTGTGCCATTTTCCAAAACACTTTTCAAATTTAGCACATACTTATCTCAGGTAGGTTTACAGACAGGAAATATATACTACGACATACTTATGTATCTAATGGTTATATTAATAAAAGAATAAAGCATAATTAAAATTCCTTGTTTTCTTGTTTTGTTTTTTTCTTCCAAATGCATAAATTGATCATCTTTACATTCACTGAATATTACATGGGTTAATTAACTACGTATAAACAACAAAAAGGGAAGTGAAGTCAAATACAAAAATATCTTACAAAGGCTGTAATAATGTTCTGTTTATTTTTACATTATAAAGAGAGGGAGTGGAATTTCTAGGACTCTAATCGGAGTAGCAGCAATGGGCTACAGACAAGTTAAGTAATTGATCTATGGTGACACTGTAGGGAAATTATTGATGAACTTGAAGTAGTTAAGCATGTATACATCAATAATTCTTCACAGGACACTTTTTAGTCAAGTCTTTGATTTTTTTAAATCTAAGCTCAAGGTACTGTAATGTAGGAAGTGAACTGAGTAAATATATATTTAAATAAATAAACTAACTGCTCTACATTAAAAAAAAAAAAAAAAAAAACTTTTAAGGAAAATTCCTGCTTTAATTAAACCTCCTAATGTATAGTAGTGTCATGTAGTTCATAGCTGCTCTACAAGTACCCATTTTTTTTTTTTAGTTCTACATTCCTTCTAATTCATTATGTACACATTTTAAAGGAATTATTACATTGTAGTAGCCAGGAAAACTACAGGACAGAGTACAATAGACTGAGCCTTATTTACAAACCACAATTCATCCTGAAATGTTCTGCATTATATAGATGATTTATTTTAGTTTTTTTTGTGTGTTTTTTTAATGTTATTGTTTTAGAAAGGAGGTGTAGAATCCATTGGGTTTCTTGATTACATTACCAAGCAATAATAAACAGTCACACTTAAAATTAAATACAAAAGTAACAAACAAGCTAAAAATATAATTATATAATATTTATATTGGTCGGATTCTGTTGAATAAGGCCTCCTATGAGTAATCTGCAAGGAGCACCAGCCAGTAAGTTCAGCTGCTTGGTTTTAACCAGGCAAGTGTATGTACTGTATGGAGACATTATTTTACATTCTAGGAGAAACAGGGAATTTTACTATATATATATATATATATATATATATATATATATATATATATATATATATATATATATTTCTGTATGAGCATCTGCTAGAGAATTGTGTGCTGTTATGATTTCTTCAGTTTTTTCTTCTAGGTGGGCAGTGCTTCACCTATGGCTTTAATGTCTTATTTGACTCCTTTTGGGAATTTTGGTGAATTCCAATTATATATATATATATATATATTTTTTTTTACAAATAATTTTTATTTTTGGCACATACAGCTGGTGTGGCAAGAAACAACAAGACAAAGATATGTAGGGGGGGGGGGGGGGGCGTGACCAGCCATCTAACAAGATGGACACTTGAACCTGCAGCTCTACAGAATTATAGTGGCGAACACTGCATCACAGAGAGCTACCCAGCGATAAACCCACCAAAACCGAGGGTAAGCGAGCACCACATCAACAAGACCCACAAATTTGGGAATAAAACAAAACATTAAGCCCCCAGCATTGCAAATCGCGGTATTCACCTTGCTGCGCACCTCGAGCAAAGATGGTGCAGCCCGGCCGACTTCACCAATGTCCAGATCCAGCGAGAGCATCAATATCTCTATAGCAGAGGCAACACCAATTACTGAAGCCTCTATAAAATGCATGCTAAAGGAATTGAAAACCTCCTTAAAGGTGGAATTCACCAAAATTCCCAAAAGAAGTCAAAGAAGACATTAAAGCCATAGGTGAAGCACTGCCCACCTAGAAGAAAAAACTGAAGAAATCATAACAGCACACAATTCTCTAGCAGATGCTCATACAGAAATAGATGCATAACCCACGGGCCAACCAAAACAAAGACAAAACAAAAAAAACAAAAAAATGACTTGGCGTATGACCATATACCTGCCCTCTTCACCCCACCCCCTCCTTTTTCTTCTGTACTTTCTTTTCTTCTTTCTTCTTCTTTACTCACCTTTCGACAACACCAGCCAGAATAGGCTACACGAGGAAGGCACTAGCCGCTACCAAAGGGTGCACGGATGAATAACACAAATGGTGCATCCTAATACCAAAAATATACTAGGGGTAGAACACAGGGAGTACATAGGGACAAGGGTCCCCTACTACGATCCGCAACCCGACTGCAATATCATAAGGGAATACATTACAAAAGACAACAGGAGCTATCGACACATAGGCTAAGTTTAAGTTAAAATGAAGTTGTATGTTAAAAAAAAAAAATAAACCTTGACAAGAGGCCAAAAAAGCCCCAAACCAGAGACAAAATGTTTTTTTTGATACTTGTTGTTACAGTTTGTACAAATGTATATATACCTGCGAGCTAAGATATTGACAAATGATGGGCTTTTGCACAAGCCAAAAATGCTGTCTTTTTTGCATGGTACTCATGTCGAGATGAAAAAATAAAGAATTTATAAAAAAAAGAAATAGATGCAAAGATTACAGCTCTGACAAATAAGATCACAGACCAGGAAGACAGGGATAGGCGGAGCAATATCCACATTAGGGGCGTAGAGGAAGAGATAGGCCTAAAAGATCTAGCCACATACGCCACAGACCTCTTCCAAACTTCCGCATTCACCATTTACTCAAGCCAAAGCACTTACCCGCAGCTATACCAAGAGATACCATAGTGAAACTACACTATTTCACTACAAAAGAACGCATCATGCAAGCATCACACCAATGTAGTGCCAAGTCCACACCAATTTCAGTGCCAAGTTTGCTAAGCTGCAAATTTTCACAGACCTATCTTCATGAATATTGCAAAAACGAAAAGAATTTGCAGTCATCTCTAAAACCCTCAGAGATTCCCAGCACGCCTCATCATCAGACGAAATGGCGCAGACAGGCACATACAGGCACCGCAAGATGGATATTCCCTACTTAGAGAATGGAGACTGAACATCACAACGCCGGACAGCTATCAAAAAGCAGACCAAAGATCACCTGCATGGATCTCCAATGACTGGAACACTATCCAGACAGCTAAGTGAAGCACGACACACACTAAAACTTTCACCTCAAGTTTTCAGTTGGGCATGTAGCCCCACAAATGTTTTGGACTCCTTTTATGCCAGAGTTGTATTTAAGACTTTCCATGTTAGCAGGCCAACCTGCACTAGTTAACTCCAAATCCATATATGCACTTACTATTGTTTCTTAAGTCCACACTGAGACCCAAAGGTCGCAGAACACCATAAACACACACACACACACAAAACACTATACCACCCTCTACGGTATGAAATTAATAAAAACATTAAAAAAGCAGTTTGACGCACATTATAGTATGGAATAACCCCAGCAATATAGGACCAACAAAACCCCAAGAAAGGACCCTGCTCTTATCCACACCTTTCAACCTGACATGATAAGTTTATGGTTGGGCATGTAGAGCAATAGTCTATGGTGTGCACGAGGCATCACCACCACACCTGGCCCCAACATCACGCCTTCCACTTCCTACACAAGACCCATACCTAAATAAAAATAATAATAATAATAATAATAATAATTTATTAAATTGGAAAACAAAATGTTGAATGAAAGGAACTCAAGTAACAAACCTTAGAGCACAAGCAACACAACATACTGACGAATATCTCGCTGTACCGATTGACAACATACACACCCTAGCAACACCAAGAAACCCATTTTAGATGGAACAGACCCAAAATTAGTTGCCTACAATTCCCACAAAATTTCCACTCCTGCTACAAAGCGAAATGAAGAGGTGTATCTATCCTGATAAGCAAACATGTTTCAAAAAAGTGGGTGACAAAGAAGGCAGAATCCTATTACTACAGTGTGTCTTAAATTATGAAAAATACACCTTCATTAACATATAATGCCCACTAAAAAATAAGCTAGACTTCATAGAGAAAATATTCGCAATGACCATGCTACACGGACTAGGCTCAGTGATTATAGGCGGAGACACAAACTTCCTCCTAAACAGCTCCCGGGACTCGTCCTCACACGGCACACATCACCCCATGACGACCAAGAAACAGGCAACCACGAGCACAAAACTGGGCAACACAATCACCCAGCATAGCTATGTAGAACCATGGCACATCCTTCACCCAGGAAAAGTAGACGATACATTCCATTCCCCGGTACACAATACATACACAAGAATTGACAGATTCCTCAAACCCACCACAATTATAACATGAATTTAAGATGCAAATATAGGAACAATGACATGTTCGGACCATGCCGCCATAAGACTATCAATCACAGAAAAGCACACACACCAGGGAGGCGGGACTTGGCGATTAAATGACACGCTACTACTTCACCCCAAAATTGTAGGGTGCTTACACATTACTTTCAGACAAATGTACCCCCAGACTCTAATGTAGAACACATATGGCAAGCACACAAAGCGGTGATCAGGGGTCACCTCATTGGAGCAGCAAGTCACACCAAAAAACAAAGAGAAGAGAAGAAAAATACACAAGAAGTATCCAGGAACTGACAGAGCTCACACACAACAACAAAACAGACCCCACCTCAACAACGCAGAAACAGATTCTCACCCTACAAAACCAACTCAGAGACATAGAACAACAGAAAACACACTACCTACTCCGTAAAAAGGATATATAAAGGACACTGTATAATATTTGATGAAAGAAATATAATTGCATTAACTGGTATCATTTTAATATGTAAACCTATAATTTAACAACAACCTTTACACAAAATTGCCATTAAAAGAGTTTGATAAATATTTAGATAGTTAATTTGTTAACATGTTCACTGTTAGACACATACGTAAATTAATAGTATATTTATTTTTTTAAGTGAAAAATCTCTGAATATAACTTGGTATTGAAGGGGTAAAATCCCTGTCTGTATTTCTAGCATGTGTTATGAGAGATATGTATGAAAATACCACTTGGACAAAAGTGATGACATTATGGTGGAAAGTTCTTAAAGTGGAGCTATCAACCTCACTCCATGCTGTTTTAAAAGCACTACACTAGCATGTCACAGCCCTGACATGATGTAAATCATTTATCTACCATATGATGAAACTAGAGTAGCCTAGTTGTTCAGATAAATAGACTGAGAGTGCTGCTTCCAGTTATTTGATGACAAGGTAATCTAAAGATATGAGAGACTTATTGAGTTTCTACTAAGAATTTCTCAAGCCTTCTACAACCTGATGTATTTCTGATCAATTCTTCACCCTGTCTTTTATGTACCTTTGCCACTGTCCGATGAGGCACTTTGTTTTATTGGTTGACAATTAACCCCTTTGTGCACCACAGCTAAACTACTATTTTTTGCTACGTATTTGGTTAACCTTAACTTTTATTTTTCTCATCTGGTGCTCAACCACACCTAATGACAACCAAAATTATTTTATTTTTATGGCAGAATTAATCCTTAAAGGGATGTTAAGTCTGATCCAAGCTGGCACAATGGTGCAATCCTGTAGATGTGTAGGAGTTAATAAAAAAAATATACATATAAAACAAGTACATATTTTATCTGTAAATATTAGTTAAAAGTGACAAATAACATATTGCTTGCATTTGGTTATCTGTGAATAGCATATCATTTTAGTTATTTTTTTATTTTTATTTTTATGTCAAAATCCTCTTGTATAGCCTGAAAAAAAAGTTAAACTTACAAATATATCAGCATTTTAAAAAATATATAGGGCATATATAATATATATAGTATTTATAATGATGTGATTTTATTTATATGCCGAGCAGTTATTTATATCTACATAGAAAGACATAATTACGAGCAAGCCAAAAAATATCTAAATAAGATATTATTAATATGGCTTTTAGCACCAGTGAGTTGAAAAAAAAAAAACATTGAAAAATGATGTGTAAATTTATACAAAGAATTGTTATACATTTTAATGTGTGCAATGTAAATAATGTATGAGCAATAATCTACATTTTTAAATGTATAAATGTAGTACAAACACATATATTTTTAAGCACTCAGATGTTTGCAATTATTCTACAGCATATGCAAGTGTATATGCCATGTGCTATTTAAATATTGTCTGAACTATTATATTTTATATTACAATAAAACAATATTATTACTCTAATACACTCTGCATTACCATATCAGACCATAAAAAAATATATAAATGATCGCCTTTTTAAAAGAGTTTATGGAAGAACACAAAATAAAAAATGATGGCATGACCTTCATCTGATATTCATATAATTGGTTACTAAAATAAATTATATTACACATTGTGGGCCATGCACCACCTTTGCAAACTGTCAATGGCACTAATTTAATTATACAATACACTAGATACCAATGACATATTAAAGGGAGGGAGAAATGCAGGCTATGTCACTAATACTAAAAAGTGCATATGTTTTTTTTTAATATGGTTTAAATTTGATAAGAAATATCTGAAAGCTTAAGAAAAAATTTAACCATAGATCACAAAATTAAGCAAACAAAATAATATGTTTTAAAGGAAAACTCCAAGCCCCATAGTCCCTACTGCTCAACATAGTGGTTATGGTGCCAGCAGTTCCCTGGTGATCTCCTAGTGTAAATCTTAAATATAGATTGATAACTTACCTGGGGCCTGCTAGGCATTTGCTAACCCCTCTTCTTCTGATGGAAGCTTCTGCACTAAGGTAAGTCCGGCCATGCAGGGCCAAGTTCATTGGATGAGAATGTTACTCTGATATTCTCAGCCAAAGAGCCAGCCTTGCAAAAACAGGTCCAAGCTTAGGAGAGCTAATAAGAGCTCCATGAAAGAGCTTCCACCTGAAGAGAAAGAGGTAGTGGCGGATGTCCGACAGACCCCAGGTAACCTGTCAAGCTATTGCTAAACGGTTTAACTACTTACACTGGCAGGACACAGCTGGCACCACAGCCACTACAGGTATGTGTTCAATGTAAAATTTGATTTGAATTCAAATATTCGAAATGTGTACAATTTTGGGCATTCTAATATATGTAAATGCGGCTGAGTGGATTTTATTTCAAACTGTTATTGTCTTCATTTATCTAGTTGAGGTACGACACATTATGGAACATATGAGTGGGAAAGTGGGTGTATCTGTAGCAAGGATATTCCACTTATTTTGTGGAACATAGGTTTTCCCCTTTTTTCCCCATTGTAAGGGAATGCAATATCAGAGCGGCTGAACTGTACCATCCAACAGTAGATGAAGCGTATGTATTTGTGATAATATTAATTTGAAAAGCAGGCATTGACCTTGGCAGCAACATAGTCAGTCGAACATAAGAGCAGTCACTTCTCATTATACAAAGTGCAGAGAAAGTCAAATTTGTTGAATCAAAGCTTGGATGGCAGCTAGCAGAACAAGCGAACAATCAATATGTTAAAAATGCAAATTTAATTTGATGGTTTACCAAGTCAATCCAATTGTTTATGATTTGATCGCTTTAAAAGATAAATTTTTAGATGAAGTGCATGCTCACAATTGGAATAAAAAAATATGCTCATAAATAATGCATGGTTTATTAAAGAATGATCAAATATCAATCAATAATATATTTTAAACTAGAGGTGTCCAAAAGGTAGATGTTTTAGAACTAAAACTGACACAATGTTGTGCCAGGCCGTGCCAGGCCATAGAATGGCTAAATAGCATAAAGCTTTAGTTCGAAAAAAATATGGAGATCTACCTTTTAGATACCCCTTGTTTCAAAAGGATAATAAGCTCTATATGAATATTTACCCGAAGAGCTCAAATGCTATATAGGAAAGATTTCTCTTTAACCGCTTAAGGACCAAACTTCTGGAATAAAAGGGAATCATGACATGTCACACAAGGGGTTAAGGGGTTAAGTAGTTAACTTTTCTAATAGCTTGTGCCAGGCTCTATAATAACATTCATACACATGTATAGCAAATACGTTTTACAGTCAATAAAAGCATAGATTAAATCACCACCAAAACATGGTGAACCTACCTGTGATATCTGAGGTATGCCTTTATACTGACCAACATAACCATGATAAATTAATGACACTGATACCATCCCAAATTAGTACTACAGATTCCAAGCTTTCAAAATGTAGTATTTGTACTTCACAACTGTTCTTTGTGGTGTTTTTTTTTTTTATTTTAGACAGTTATAATGTAATATTATAGGTTCCTTATTGAGCAAAAGTTGAGCAAAATGCGAACATGGCTAAAAAAAGTTTAACTAGGAGTTTGCTATCAGATAAATACTGTTGTAGATGTTATTTTATTGGATATGTTAGATGCAAGTCAAAGGCTGGCAGTGTGTAACTCAATTAAATATACTTGCGATGGTTTGAAAGAGAGAACAGTATCTAGCCAATCTGGAACCCAACAACAACAAAAAAATAATGAACAAGTAGTATCATAGCAAAACTGGTTTAAATATATGTTCTCCTGCTGCCCAGCAATTGCAGTTATGTCAACCATAAACATGACTCTAAACAAATCAGAAAAGAGAGCAGTAGAAAACCAATCCACATTGTAGGAGATTCCAGGAAACAAATCAGGAGATGATCACGTGGAAGGGTAACACAGAAAGTGCATGTAGTATTCTAGTGACTTGGAAGAATCTGATAAAATGTGTCCCTCCATGACAAGAAGGTCATTCATGTGGGAAGGTCATTCGCTGTTTCAAATATATATATATATATATATATATATATATATATATTTTATGAAACTGTAACATAATTAATAAAAGTCCAAAAGCCATGTTGGGAACAACTCGACATATGTAATGATTTTGAAATCTAGTTATGATTATTGGCAATTCTACAGAATATTTACAATTTAATTCGTTTTTATTTATAATTGAGAAAAAAAAATCTGCTGTGTAACATGTCTAAATTAAGTGAATATGACCTGGGTATGCTACTTTTCCTTTTTCTCAATCGATATCTTTAAGCCTTTTTGACATTTCTAAGCTTAGATCAGCTCTTGTCTCCATCTATTTTGATTTACAAGATAGTGATTGATTTTGTAACCCATACTGCTTTCGAAGCTTGTAACAGTTTAGTCATCGACTTTGGCTCCTCTGTGAATTATAACATCTTCTGACCCACAAGATGCTTTTGTGACAAATACGACACTCTGGTCAATTCTTGGACCTATTACTATTTTAACTGGGAGTGATAAAACTCCCATGTTTGTAATTGTGATCTTGGATACACATGATGATGAAGATATCAGAGCCTTTTCATGCAGAAATATTTTGAAAGTTCTTTACTCCAAAATCTCCAACTGATTTTATAGAACTACAAAATTCCATGATGTTTTGCTTGGACAGAGGCTGGCAAAGCATCATGGGATGGGATTTGGAGCTCTATATCATCTGGAATCTACCCTTTTGTCAATCTATGCATTATACCATTAAATAATCCTGGAGCGTCTACATGTCCCGGTCAGAAGCCATATTCCATTTTTTATTCCACATTGCACCTTTAACTAATCTATTTTGTTTTATAAACTGTCTGTTTAAGAAGTAATGCTAATCTTAGCTTCTGTCTGCAAGAACAATGAATACCAATGTATTGCAGTGTGCCTTTTCATGATAGCAGATAATGTCATTGTATTGTGATATGGTGCCATTTTCTTAAATCCCCCCTCCAGTTAATCTACCGTATTATGATAGCTGAGGGATTATAGTATAGGAATTAACCCTTTCATCTTGGCAGTATGTTGCAAACCATTACAGCCTTCGAAACGACAAAGAGAATGTTCCGCTCTAACAATTTATTTTTCAACCTTGAAACAAAATCTACAATTAATAGCAGCAGGCAATATGCAGATATTCTATTCCAGAAACATTTTTGACCATGTACATAATACATAGAATATAGAAAACAAACAAAAAAAAAAAAAAGCTTTAAACGCCCTAATCAAAAAAATCAGTTGCTAGAATTAGCTCCTCTTTTTTTAACAGACACTATGAAGAAATGGAAGAAAGCAGCACGTTTTAATGATTATTGATGTAATTTTCAGAAATGATTGGGTTTAGAGCCATCTTATTTTAGCCTTGGACAGTATATCAGGTGTTGTTTCCAGACATAAGCAATTAGAGGATTGGAAAATAGCACATGGAGTGCTCCGTAGAATTGTTCCACTGAGATACAAAAAAAAAAAAACCCTAACAGCACCAAACAACTATATTGTCCCCTGGCACTATAGCATACAAGAATTATTGCTTGTCAAGCAAAGCAACTCGCAGGTATGTACACAAAACCTTGCAATTAAGTAGTTTAGTTGCAACATTACTCATTGGATACCAGAAGGTACGGTTAAAGCAATGCCCTGGAAAAAAAAACACATGCATCAAGGCTCTCGCTATTAAAATCAATACTCAATGTAGGGGTACGACAATATAATACAATTAGCAAGAGGCTAAAGTGATTGCTAACTATTTTTACACTATGCTTTTTATGAGAAAATAAAATAAGCTTAAGGCCAACATACTATTCAAAAGCAATATCTGGAATCTCTTTCCTCTTAAAAGGTGAATGCACGAATAATTGCTATAACGAAATAACTGCTATATCCAGCCCCATTATTGACAGGTATTAGCCTCTGCGTACTATATATACAGTATAGACAGATAATATAGACTGCCATTATGTAGTATTGGGCCTCTAATCACTGAGCAGCACCAAACATGCCCCAGCCTGCTGGAGGTCAAAGATACTTATACCCTTAAGCACCAGTGGTGTTTGCAGTTAATTCAGCCCCTCTCCAATACATGACACATAGAGAAAGGGTCTGGGTGACAGATACAGTACAATCCTACTCTATTCCTACCCTTAGATTAAAGAATTCTAGTTCCAGCATAAATCCTAATCTTAGTTCTAGCCCTAACTCTAGCAGTTATCTTAACTTTAAGAAATTATGTAATAAAAATATTTACAACACTGAAGCATGAATTGAGGGGAATTTTGAAATTTATAGACATTCTGGAGACATTGCAGAAAAATAATTACAGAACATTTCTGACTTTTTTGAGAATGTTGTACCCACCTAGATTGTTTATTAACAAGGGTTTTCTAACTTGCCTCACAAAAAATGTACGTTTCATGCAACTATATGGTTTTTTTTGATTCTGTGGATTGTCCACCAGTTTATTAGAGCAGGCCAAATATAACATAATCATTTTGCAACCATGGGATAGACTCACTTGATTAATGACCTAATTTTCATAGCTAGCTCAAAATTGATGAATTCTGACTTTCATTCATTAAAGTAGTTAAACACAAGGTGACATGAAATGAATAACTGTTAAAATTGACTGTACTCGGATAATTCTGAATAGTATAGTACAAACTAGTGATGTTCTTTTTACCCCAGATGTGGGTAAGCTATCTGTCCCTTGCTGGGTAAGCTTCATAGGATACAAGGAAGCCCTGGGGGTGAAAAATGCATAGGGTGTGTATTGCAGCCCTTTTTACTTTGCATATAACTGTTTTTATATTGTTACATATATATATATATATATATATATATATATATATATATATATATATATATATATATTTACTCTTGTGTCTTTTAATATAAGGAATAAAGTAATATATTTTTATACAAGTCCTATTTTATTGTTTTTGTTGCTGATCCACAATCCTGGCTCCTGCTATATCCCAGGTGGGGATTATACCACCATCACTCCTGTCTTCTTTTAAAATCTTCATAGGATATGTAGTTCATGAAGAGCTGGGTTGCCAGGTTTAGCCATCACTAGCCTTCCTTGCTTTTGTTTTAAAAATTATTTAAAGAATACTTTCCTTTTTTTTTTTTATCTCTTAGTTCATACACCCATAAAGACATATTAATTCTTTTTTTTTCCTTTTCTGTGTGTTTTTTGTTCTTATGGAAGGTGCTGGCTTACTGTATAACTGTGAAGCTGCTAGCCATCAATTACAGAGGCAATCTTCGTAAAGGGATACACAATAGGACTGTCTGTAAACGATGAGAGAAAATGGTCTTCTTTCTGAAGATCTTAACTTAATGCGTCATCCACAGCACCATTATCAAATGATGTCTGTAAAGATAATGTCACATAAAAACAGCAAACAGCAAAGGTGGATACATTGTGTGCTTTCGTTTACACAGCAATCATGAAACCTTGAAAAGTATGAGTCAATTTCTTAATGCAATCCCCCCTAGGGCAAAGAACTTATGTTATTTAAATGACTTTCAGGAAACCGGGCATCAATTACTTAATAGCACATCTGCTGCAAACTGTTTATGATCCACTAAGCATTATGTAATGGAAGAAATTAAATTATGATAAATGTAAAAGGATAACATAAATAAAAATTTCCGTCAAACTCACGCTGTCTAGATACGGTAGCTAAACATCACAGTATATTTGTGTGATAGTAAACCATGAATTCTAAATGGAGGGATATTTCATTAAATATATGGATGTAAACATGCTTTGCATCAAAGGCACTAAGGATTTAATGGTTTCAATGCCTGAGGGATGAAATAGACATTAAAATTCATTTGTTCCCACTAAGCAATCAAACGGCTAAATGTCCTAGATCAGGGATGACCAAAGTAGTTCCCTTAGATGTTGCAGAACTACATGATAATTTGCAAGTCTTAAAGATGCAGTTATACAATAGTCGGGGGGGAGGGGGGGGACTACCTTTTAGCCACTCTTGTTCTAAACAGTAGACCAACTAAGCATCAGGAGCTGGGGTTGTAGCCCATAGGCCGGTCCCGGTTCTGCCACTGTTGATTTCCCACCCCACTGGCTTTGAAAGAGGTCCTTTAGGATTGTAGAATGGATACATTTAGTCGGAGAGCTTTCTTATACTGTCATGATCTTTTTTCTAGTGCTTCCTTGTATATATGTGCTAGGGTAGAACTTTATTTTCAAACTTACTAAGTCTTTCATAGTGTGGACTTTCAAAGATGCTGTCAAAGAGACATAAGGGCCAACTCAGAGATTTATCATGCCTCTTGGTGCACAAGCATCATTACCTGCACCTTTTACCAGTACGTTTTGCAATAATATTATTATGAGTAATGCGAGAATTTATTTCGAAACATTATAGAGCTCGATATAGCAGAGCTGAGAAAGAACATTTTTACAAACTTAATAATATCTATCAATCTTTTCTTCAGTCTCAGTGAAATTTTATGATGGTAGATAAAATATTAAAGATAAACTGAAAAAGAGGTTAAGTAATTTTTATAACTAATTGAACAGTGGGTTAAGGATTAAGAACATAAGATGCAATCATATATGTTTTCCTTTATATATCATAAAAAAAATATCAGAGTAAAAAAGAAATTCAGTAGCAAACACAAAAAGAGAATAATATAATATAATAATAATAATAATAATAATAATAATAATAATAATAATAATAATAATAATAATAATAATATAATTAAAATGAGAACTTAATGCTAGGTTACTTTTTAGTCAAGCAATATATTTTTCTTCCTTAATCACAAATTCCTCTAGCAATAACGGACAAGAACTCTTTTCCCTAGCACAAAACAGAACAGGAGGGTACCCAAAATGTCCACCTATACTATCTTTCAGGTATTAGGTCAAACACAGAATTTTGTTGTTGGCACAAGTAAAAAATACAAGCAGAGTTTAAAAAAAAATTAATGTGACAGCAACTGCATGACCTTGCCAGAATAACTACTGATGGCAAAACCAATTAGGAAAGACCTAATGTAGTGTGAAAAAACGAACATTGGTGCAAAGCTTGACAGCAAGAGTAGTGGTAGAGAGACTAAAATGACTTTGAAAGAATGAAAGAGTGAAGAGTAATGACTGAGCTTCTCGGTTTTATGATGGGTCGGCCAAACTTCTCGGGATATTAAGAAGTTTTCCAGCAAAGTTCACAAGTTTAATGATCCCTGATAAGTTCAGTTCTTCTAAACAGAACAAAAATGAAGCATTTACTCTGTTCTACAATACAAAGGTAATGCTCATATTTCTTAACTTCAAAATACATGTATATGGTTAAAATATAGGTGTACCATCATTATTAAATATTATACGTTATCAACTAAATTTGTATAAAATCAGTAAACAGGGAATTCTGGTGAGTTGACAATTTAGCCTTAAATTATATGATAACATGTCTAAAATGTCAAAAATCAACATCTAGGACTGTCTGTTTTGCCACCTTAATCATATTTTTGTTCATAGGGCTGTTCACTAAACTCTAAATTGCAGTGAACTGAAATTCAAAATAGTTAAGATGGAGAATTATTCCAAATCAGCTATGTTTGCCTCAATTTAACTGCTTTATCTCATTAAAGTGGTTATAGTGTCTGGAATCCCCTGCTACTGTCCTTCAATTCGGTGCTAAACCATTTTCCAATGTTTTCATGTTAAATGTGAGTGCCCAGTAGCACATTCCCTTTATGCTGCCTGTGCTAGTGAGGAAGCATTAGAATGAACAGAAATGGGTGCTGTGATTGGATGAGAGAGTCAGCTGACCATATTCAGCCCCTTCACAGTGCCCATTTCTGGTGTGAATTGATATAGTTTGAAGGAATTGTGTAATCTCTGTCGACCATTGTTAAGTGTTAAAGTGCTCAAAAATGGTTTACCGCCCAATGGAGGGACAGTGCCATGGAACGCCAGACAATGTAACCAATTCAATGGGATGAAATTGTTATTGTGCATGCAGTGCCCCTTTAAATTTGCGAATCGGATTTCAATTCACTAGAATTCCAAGCTGAGAATATCCTTAACAGTTTATCAACTCACGACATCTCATTGTATTCTCTGATAGACTATAGCTGTGCATAAAATATAGAAAATGAAATCCATTAGGATTTGCTTTTATGCCAAACGTAAGAATATTTACTTATTCACCTCTACCTGATAATTGCACTGTGAAATCTTTAAATATGTATAGTCAATAACTATCCCATAATTAAATTTTAATTGTGGCCCATGGACATTTACACTGAATATGAATTTTCATTGAATATCTCTGAGTATTTTATTTTTCTGCAGAGAAAGGATGTATATTATACATATACAATAGAAACATTCCCTTTAAACAATAACATTGGAAATAGTATGAGGACAATAGAGAATATACTCATTTGGACATGGAATGAAAATGCATTTATATATAATAGTTGTTTGCTGTAGATAATTCATTATCCTATGGATACTGCATATGTTGGCAAAGCATTGTTCTTACACTTAAAACAGCTGTTTAGCTTTTATATATATATATATGTTGTGTTGTTCATTAATGGCAGTAAAGTGTAAATAATGGAAAGGTTCAAAGTCATTAGACAATGCATCAATATAATGTGAACATTTGAAATATAAGTAGAATATATAAATGAATAGGCTTGTATATTTATTTTTCAGTACAATTCGCCCCTTTTATGATAAATTAAACAGACAAGAAAGCAGAACATTGTGCTCCAATTTGGTAATCACATCTCACCCTAAAATATATACAGTCACTAAGTGTCCTGAAAGTTTTGGGACAGTCCTGATACTGGAACACCTGTCTTTTGTTTGACTGACAAGTACACATCTAAACAGGTGTGATGATGGCAATGTGAAATGGATCAGCATGAGATCAGGTAAGGTGGGTTGATAACTGACACTTTAGCAAACAGAGTGCTCTCTTGTACTGTCAGGAACAATAACAAACAATGGATGTGTCCAATAAAGGAGTAACTGGGTGGTAAAAATGGTTTAAAACATCTCTATCTGCTAAATCAGGGGTAGACGTGGCAAATTACACCTCTTTAACATGCATACTTATTGGGTCTTGTTATCAAGTGCATAAATGCTGTGGTTATGCAGTGATATACATTGAGTTTATGTTAAATAGAGATTCAGTGTTAAAAATGACATTAAATATCACTAAAATGCTCTATTATAGGAGAAAAAAGAGCAAATATAGAGGCAGTAACAGCAATAACTCAAATTTAAATACTATTTATCAAGAACAAACAAACAGTTCAGTGCATTTATCTGTCTGTCTATCCATCTGTCTATCTGTCTATCTATCTATCTATCCATCTATATATCAATCCTTCTATCTATCTATCTATCTGTCTGTCTATCTATCTACCTATATATCTATCCATCTATCTATCGATATATCTATCTATCTATCTCTCCATCTATCTATCTATCTATATATCTATCGATCTATCCATCTGTCTATCTATCTATTCAGTTATGTCTGGCATACCTAATTATGTTGATATATTGGAAGAGGTGTTTGAAAAGTGGGAAGTTCCTTAATTGCATTTACTGATGTAGAAAACCTGTTAGAGATGTCCATTGATCAGTCTTTTAACTTTCATGAATTTCTCAGACGTTCTATAATTTAAAGCAATTAATGCACAATATAATAGGTTAAGTTCCAGCCAACTGTAACATCTAAATGCATACAATATTTATGCAGCTAATTTCAGTGCTGCAATTCGTTGTTTTTTTCACCTTGACAAAGTAAAACAAAGGGCGCATGTATTTATGTTTCATTGTTCCCGGCATTGCCATTGCCCGGCCATTAATGGAAAGTCATTGATTAGCATATTTAGGGCTTCATTGTTTATGAGGAAGAAAAGTAGATCTGGCAATTGTTCAGTCATTTTGCAGTCAATGAAAAGCCAGCAAGGGAAACTATGTTTAATCATATTCTACCCACATTAAAAAGACCGATAGAATTATTTCCATCTGAGGTTGCAATTTAAACCATTTATGTCAATTAAATAACTTTTAGCATTATATGAACATTATTTATCTCTCTGTCTAAAACAGGAAGTCTCTCTCTCTCTCTCTCTCTCACGTTCTTTCTTTCTTTCATTGGTTTGGAATAAAACTTAAAATATAAAAGTAAAACGTTTAATGCTTTTATTTTTATTTATATATATATATATATCTTCTGACTCTTCATGGTGCTTAGGAGAGAAGATTTCGTGGAACAGATTCCTCATAAAAGACTTTTCTAATACTTGGGATTTTGCTGTTTGATAAATAATATAATGTAGCATATTAAAAATGCAGGGAAATACAGCAATAAGGTCAGATTAAGTCAAATGATATTAAAAAGTAACAGATTCCCGAAATTTTTATTTGTATTTTTCAATGTATGTTTTGCGCAGCACATTCTACCTATTAACCAATTCTACTGTCCAGTAGTCCAAATGCTAGATAAAATGGATTCTTCCCTAGTCCACTGCTAGATGAAAAGAAAGCTTACCCGATAAGAGAGGTTCTTTCCAAAATCTACTACCCAATAAAAGATGAAACAGGTTATTTCCTCGTCTATTGCTAGAGAAAAGAGAAGCTCACCAAGTGAGAGAGGCTGTTCTCTAGTCTACTGCCAGATAAAAGAAACTCTCAACAGATTAAAGAGTTTCTTTCACAGTTTACTGCTGAATGGGAAATAAGTTCACCAGCTGAGAGACGCTATTGCCTAGTTTAGTTGAGACACAGCTTATCAGAAAGAGAGTGGTTCCTTTACCAGTATATGGCAGGGTGAGACGGAGGACATGCAGACTAGAGAGGCACCTTCACTGCTTTCTGCAACATGAAAGAGATGCCTACAAGATGGAAGATGTGAGGACTAAAAACACCAAATGAGACAGGATTTGTCCGGAAAAAAACTGAACCTCCTACTAAATGAGACTAACAGACACGATAGATCATATTATACATATCATCTTGGCTTCAGGTCTGCAATTATATATTTTTTAATTGTCCTACACTGAGAGACTGCTTATCATATGTATATCTATATATGTCTATAGATAGATAGATAGATAGATATACATATATCTATCTATCCATATATATATATATATTTGTAAGGATTTTTTGAAGGAGTGGACTGGGCGAGCGTCTAACGGACTCTTATGTATTGGGCAGATCTGGTTGTAACCAAACATACTACTTTGTAGTTGCTAGTAAGATCTACGATAAGCTTTGTGACAATATGCTGATGTTCTGCTGCAATTATCTTTAAAATTGTAAAACCTATTAATACTGACCTACACTAAAGAAAATTTTAATAGACGAAGATCAATCAGTTGAAAAAGCAAGTGCTTGTCAAGGCTTATAAGATCCCCTCCTCTTATTACAGTTAAAGTTATTGGGAATTGTTTATATCCATTTTTGCCAAATTCTGGATCTATTTAAGAAAAATTTAGATTGCGATTTAGGTTATATGATTAGTAGTTTAATAAGAAGGCAACCCCCCCCCCCCCTTTTTTTTTTACCAACTTCATTCTCTTTGATTTGTCTTGAATGTCCTTCATTTAACTTACGTAGCACTAGAACGTCACCAGACGGATGAAGCTCTATATAAGAAGAGGAAAATTGTGCTACTTCATCATTGCAAATAATGTGCAAAATTACATTGATCTACCCAAGTTTTCCCCAATACTGAATAGCAAGTATTTCCCCCATACATGCAACAGAAACACATGACTATATATATATATGTACTAAGTCTGCTATATACGTGTTTGCAAGTAGAATGTGAATGTTTCTATTTAAAACAAACTCATAATCAAAATTCAAGACATTATACCACAATCTGGCCTTGCTTTGTAGAACGCAGTCAGCTATTTAATCTAAGGAACGTGGCAAATTAACAAATTAACTATCATGTTAGACAAATGGTTATATCTACCATATTTACCTTATGTTATGTAGCTTTCTGAACTGATAATCTGGACATTTTGACAAGATGCAGGTTTGTATCAAAGATTCATTCATTTATTCATTTTACAATACATCTTCCCTTCGATACATACATCTTCCCTTCCCTGTTGAAAGTCTATTTTCTTTCCCTACTTTTACTATATAATTTATTTCATATCAGCAATATTACACATTGCCACAAGATTTGTCTTCTGATTACGAAATGTAATTAATGTCACATTTATATTCATTATTGCACATGATCTCTGGGTTCTGTATGGAACATCTATACTGTGCCATGGTAATCATCGTTATTTTACTAATGTTTTTAGCAAAGACTGTAATGTTGATATATACCTTGCATTTGCTATTTTATTCCCAGCATCTTCTTTTATGCATAGAATACTATTCAGGCGTTCAATGCCTATGTCATGAGTGAAGCTGTAGCAACCTGTGTATGTGTGGGAATTAGATGGGGGGGACGTGTCACACAATATTGAGTGAGATTTCTGTGTGTATTCCCCCATCACCTCAATCGTCAATCATTTGTCTTTTCAGAAAATGTGTTATCGCAGTACTTCAGCTTCAGCTACCCTGACAAGGACATCTGCAGTTACTATCATGTTGTTTGCCCTTTTTATGTTTTATGACCCTTTTAGTCACTGTCTTCATACTTAATCATTCTCCTTCAACGTTAATAGAAATTAACGTTCCACAGTATTAAATGTGACTCCTCTGCATGTATTGTGAATATTGGGATGGCTGCAAGTTGTATAAATGTCTTTTTACTATTTTGACTCAGTAGTAGCTCTGACTCAGCATTGCAATTGTGGATTGTGTCTGTCATTTGCTGCATTACATATATCTATAATGTCATGAGAGGTCTACTATATCCCCAATCTCCCCATAAGCCATGCATAATATGAGATAAAAGAGATTAAATGTAAAGTTTAAAGATACAAGCATTACTTATCAGTCCAGGACCATCATGTCCACAGCTCAGTAGGTGCTAAACTGCCGTAACACTCACATTCCACCCCACCTGTGTCCCACCTGTGCTGAGGACAGATTGACCCTGCTTGTGGACACACCTTCTCCGGGATATAAACAGAGTGACATCAGTCACTGTATTCCTATACTCCTCTAGCCATCAATCAAGCAGAACAATACCAGTATTTCCATAATGTGACCACCTTAGTTCCCATTGAATTGGAACATTAAAAAGCCATAGATATCAAGAGCAAAAGACTAATGAATTTTTGCATATCCTCAATTTTGTTATGAACCATTAATACAAGATTGCATTAATCTATGAATAACTATATGATCATCATTATATTTTAGTATTTGTAGTTTAGTATCTAGAGGCGGCATTTTATAATAGCTCTATGGTTCCATGTGATCCTAAACTGATCTTGTTTTTATCATCTGTACATTGGCAGCAGACCAACATTTTCTAACTGCTGCCTAGCTGTATTTACTTGTTTTTTTTAGAAAACGTTGTTGAAAGGGAGGAGTATATTTTAATTTCATGTTCATGTGATGCTTACTGGTAAGTACTGTAAATTAGCTATAAAGAAAAAGAACAAAATAGAGTAAAATAAAATATAACTCATATTTAAATTGTTATTGAAACCTCACGGTGTCTTTTTTTTTCTCTTTTTGTAGACATCATCTGAGAATATTAAGAATTAAAACTGTGAAGATATATATGCACACATAGATCCAATAGAAATGACTGGAATAAAAAATAAATTATCATGGGAAATAATGAATTGAACACCTATATCCACTTTGTAAATCTAGAGGGTGACCATACCTTTGGTTTGATATTATATGGCAACCCCTATTACTCCTGAAGGACTTGAATGTTTTTCACCATTATTATGTTTCAAGACTTCTCTGGGGCTGCACAGTTCCTTTGGAACCCCCTTCCCTTCTCTGTTAGATGCTCACCCAGTCTCACTCCTTCAAAAATTCATTAAAAACTCACTTCTTCACAAAAGCGTATCAATTAAACTGTTAATGGCTCCCAACTGATTCCTTTCCTGCAACTGTCATTGCTTCTCTAATACTATCATTACCTTTTGTGTCACTATACTCTACTCCCTCAAGCAAGTAAGCTCATCGAGCACGGCCCTCAACACCTCTGTTCTTGTATATCCAACGTGTCTGGTTACTATCATAAGTAGTCTATTTACTATTCATCGAATGCTTGTATTTTTTATTTTTTTTATACTACATAATATATAATTATTATGACAAATTTAATTGGATCATGTCTGTCTTTAGGATTTCTCTGTGTTCATTTATATATAACTACCCACTACCACTAATCATCTACTTAGTAAGAAATGGCTCACCAGGCAGATGAAAGTTTCATAATAATAATAATTGTCTTTTGGTTGACAGCCAGGAAAGAAAAGGATGGTGGCAACAAATCAAGAGCTAGTCTATAATGTAAAATACAAAAAATGCAAACATATCTCTAAAAATGAATGTTCCACCTACACATACATTTTATATAAAGGTTTGCTTTTCTATTTCCTGTGCTAATAGCACTAGAACTTTTATGTAAAATATTTTGTAGCAAATCATATTTTAACTGTAAATATTTATGCATGATGCAATCTGGCTGACAGCTGCTGGCTTCAGTCACTTCTTAGGTACGCACATTGTTTAGCTGTATACCTAAAAAGATCTTTTTTTTCTGTTTATCAAGCAAACCACATGTTCTCACACACAGGTTAACAAATTCAATGCAGAGCAGTTTATAGAAAGATAAACATTTTGTCCATTTTGAAACATCTGTGAATCCATATTCGTGAAACGCTGACATTGCATTTCAAGCAGATAAACCCAATGGATAAGGCGAATAGGGATTATAGAAATTGAAAATACAATATGTCCACAGAATAATCTATAACTGTTTTCAGTATGTTAGTAAGTTTGAATTCATTTTCAGTCATTTCTATGTACATGAACGTCCACAGGAGAAAAAAAAGTGTAAACATTTATTTTTTTCTATTTACTATGAAAACATGTTCAAAGAAAAAGTTATATCAAGCCAATAAAGGATGACAAGAAGTGAAAAGTAGATACAACTTCTTTTTTTATTGCTGGTTGTAGATGCACATTGATACGTAGGCAGATTACAACACAAACTAGCAGAATGCATATTAGATTATCATTATTATTAACAATTTGATAGTGCCAAAATCGTCTGCACATCTTAATATTTTAGAAGCATGATATGATGAAGTCTCTGCTCCAGCAAGCGTACAATCTATAAGGATTTGAGATAGGTGGCTATTATTATTTTATTATTTATATAGCAGTAGCAAATCCCATTGCGCTGTATATATCATTAGATATCTTGCCCAGGGACACGTACTGTCCCTTTGAATTCCAAACAATTCCCATTTTTATGAATAACATTGTAAACATTTTTGAGTAGCCTGATAGTAAAACTATGAATTAAAGAAAATATATAATGATAATAGTCTGTTTGATGCTCAAAGAAGCACTCTACACATATTCTGGGCACCAACACAACTTATGGGCATTTGATTTTGTTAAATTGGATATTGGACTGATGTTCATGTAGCAATTTTCTACATATTAGTTTAGCTACAAAAAAGGGTTTTAAGCTTTCTTCAACATAACCTTGCCCCTTAACCCCTTAAGGACCAAACTTCTGGAATAAAAGGGAATTATGACGTGTCAGACATGTCATGTGTCCTTAAGGGGTTAACCATGCCTCCTTTTTCAAAAACATCTTCGTATAGGCAATTTTTTTTAACTGCAGAAATCTGAATATTTCATATAAAAGTATCTTGAAGGAACACAACATTCAGGTATCGAAGATATAGAGGTATGAGGGAAATAGCTAGAAACTGTATCAAAATGTTACATGTATAAATAAGAAATGAGGACTGCACTCATCCACATCAGCTTTAAGTTGGTGTTCACGCCAACAGGTGCCAGCACACTCTCAATACAGTGTAATACAATCCAATAATGCTGCTCCCACCTGTCTATCCTCTCTTATACACAAGTATGTCCCGTCTAGGCCCTTACGATCTGCTGAAGACTTACGTCTATCTACTGTCCGTACTCCCACCTCTGATGCTCGCCTTCAAGATTTCTCGAGGGCTACACCGTTCCTGTGGAACTCGCTTCTCTCCTCCGTTAGATGCTCACCCAGTCTCCACTCCTTCAAAAAATCTTTAAAAACCCACTTCTTCATAAAACCGTATCAATTAAACTGTTAATAGCTCCCAACTGATTCCTCTCCTGCAACTGTCACTACTCTAATACTATCCTTACCTTTTTGTGTCATTTTACCCCACTCCCTCTAGCATGTAAGCTCATTGAGCAGGGCCCTTAACCCCTCTGTTCCTGTGTGTCCAACATGTCTGGTTACAACTACATGTCTGTTCGTCCACCCATTGTAAAGTGCTGCGGAATTTGATGGCGCTATATAAATATCATAACAATAATAATAATAAAGTTTGGGCGCACAATCAAGGTACAGTCAACAATGTTTCAATCTCATCATTGGTCTTGTCATTGGTCTTGCTATAAATGTCAATATGCTGTAGTTTTGCCATGTGTCACTGTGTTGCCTAGCCCCTGTCTGTTCTTAATCTGTCTTTTTATACCATACACGGAAAAGCCTTATAACAGTAAAATATTATTTGATATCCCGTAAGTACATGACAAATGGGGATATTTATCACCCATTAGGCAAATCACTGCAGATGAGTTATTTTATGCAAGAAATGTAAGGATGGCTTGATTCTGAGACAGGGAATCAAATCCACAGCCTCTACTGCAAGCTATGCTATTACATTGGATCATTATATCAACTCGACAAGTCACTGACTTATTAACAAATTCATTTATACAAATAGAAAGCAGAATATTTCCTGACAAGGAATATACTTCATGGGTTTTTACTTTGTATTAAAATAAAAGCTAAGCTACTAACAGCTCCGAGGCTACTGCAGGTGAATCTATTTAACCCAGGGGTCAGCAATTCCTTTGTACAAATAGTCTGCTATCTTATTTAGACTCAGCAGAGCAAACAACGTATCCATTGGCCTTGACATAAAATAATATCTTAACTTTTTCTAATGACTTTAAGTTGCATTATGTTTTCCATTGCTTTAAATATTTGATCAGTATCCACACCCACTGGATCGAACAGGTCATGCTCTAAGCACAGGGTATAGTCTTTATTAAATATGCATCCTTGCAAAAATAAGTAAAGGTTAAAGTATTCCCATCTCTATAAAAAAATCTATCTTTTTTTTTTTTAACGGTGAGGCTCTGTAAATTAAATTGGGTAAGGTCCCTGTTATTTGATAGGACTACAAAATACTTTTGCAGTACAGTATTTATAAGAATTTCTTGCTATGCTGGCATCTGATTCATACAGTTCCAGATATTTGATTTAAGTATACTCATCATAGTATCAGGATAGGGAAACCAGGATCAAAGGGGGCCTGACTGTGGAGAAGATGCCGATGACTGTTAGTCTCCAGGACTGCTCGTTTGCTACATTTTGAGAGATATTTTCCTGGAAAACCTTCAAAGACCAACACCACAGGAAAGTGTCCTAAATTGCCATGTTCCTGCTGGATCTCATACAATTGGGAGGCATAAATGTCATTCTGACACATTTGGAAGTTAGTTATATCAAGCTAGCAAGAACAGGTGTTCTGTTTTAACCAGAGAGCACCGCAGCTCCTTGTTAGAAATAAGTCAGACCCAAGGGTATATATTAAAACAGACTTTACTCATTGTGCACCCTTTGAATGCTAGATAAGCAAGCAAAGCAATGCATTGTTTATGCTTCTGGCTTTCAAAGGGATAAATATGCCTCTTTGATAAACCAATTCAAGTGATAATATGAGCATTCCTCTCTAGAGGATCACTGAAATATGTAGTTGTGACTGTCAAGAGAATATGATAATTAGACCAGGATAATATACAACAAAAGCCTTATATAAATCTGCTTTCATTGCTTTTTAAAAAAAATCTTGAAGAAATCTAATGCAGTCTTTAGTTTCACTGAAACACTGACCTACCCACGAGTGGTAACCATAAGAGACTCTGTTCTTTTAACAGCTCATAGCTTCCCTCTCAATACGAGAATATTATATTATATTCCAGTACTCTCCAGGTTAAAGAAACACTACTGCATTAGGAATACGAATGTGTACTCCTAACGCTATAATGCTACCCAACATATTTTGGTGACTAGTACATTTCCCGTGGAGCTTTCAAAGTTAGTTTTTACTTACCTTTCTTCCATCACCATGCTGGTCTTGCCGCAGCTGCCCAACCTCCCTGGCAGAGATCACTGATTGGTTGATTTCATCCAATCCAGTGCTTCCCCATAGGGAAGCATAGGGAGGATTGTGTGCATGCACAGCAAAGTGTAGCACTGCACCAATATAATGCTCTCTATGAACAGCATTTCAATGAACAACTGACTTGGTTATTTAGTTGTTATTCAGTTGAAGCACATCTGGTAGCTGTCAGGAAGACAGTCACTAGAGTTGTGTTTAACCCTACAATCCCAACTATAACTACGATAAAAACTAACAACTACTAAATTGCAATGTTTTAGATTGCAGAGTTAAAACTAAAGGCCACTGCACCCAGGCAACTTCTTTGGGATGGACTGGTCTGGGTGCCTTTTGTGGTTATTTAATTAAACCTGTACACATAGCAGCAGGTCGTTAGTTATGGATGGAACTTCATAAAGTCTGTTTAAAGGGGTTTTTTTTTTTTTTTTAAGTTATATGCAAGGGGAAATCTCAATGAATCTCATTCAACATGTCTAGACTAGACCCTGATTACAATGTAAGTGATTTAATTCCTCCCAAAAATGACATACACATTAAACAATATTGTAATGCCACCTACCTTTCAATTTTGTTTTATAATAATTTGTTTATTATTACTGATTATTTGTTCAATCTTACATCCCTCTTTCATTGGATAATACAAGTTACAACCCTCTTTCTTCACCAGTCAGTTTGAACATTCAAACGTACCCGCTTGAATTATATTTTGGTGCTCCTAGAGAAGTATTATGACATTTGGAATAAAGGCATGCTTTCTATTGTTTATAAACTTGATTTAAGAAATGGTGGGAGCACATGCAATTTCTATTTATTTACTATGACAGCAGACATTTATTTATCTGCCTTGTAAGCCCACATCCAATTGATCAATTCTCGCCATCCACAATATGTTACACACTTCAACACAATTTGTTCATTGAGCATAATTAGCCATTTATAAGATTTTATATCATCAAATTAAATAACAATGCTATGATGCTGTGGTACAATGTGACTGCCAGCTATATTTCCTGGGCTTTCTTCTAAAATACTATTTACTTTGGATATATTGATTTACATGTATACTTAGATGACCTAGAGGTAGGATTTTTTTGAACCACAGCCACTTCTTTTCACAAAACTGAATTACTATATGCATCAGTAATGTAATACCAAGTTCCAGGAACAAGGGCACTCTTGGATCAAAAACTGCCCAGCAAAACATCATCAGAACAATCTTTGTCGAGACTTGCATAATAGAAAACTCATTTATTACACATGTCAAATGACAGATCAGCCATCAAGATTAGGGCTCTGCTATCATTTCTTCCTATTTATTATTTGACTTAAGCAAGATTTGCATATTAACACATGATAGGCTGATGTACACTTTGAAGATTATTTTGTTTCTTCCAAATGTAATTTGTTTCTTATTTACCAGGATGTTAACATTACAATATTACACTATTCTGAATATTACCATATGCTGTGTATTCCCCCTCCCCATCCAAGATTGTTAAAACAAGTGTTAAGTAACTATATTTTCATGTTACCAGCAAATAAAAAAGTAAAGAAAGTGTTGAGTATACCATGACATTTATATGTGTCACTATGATGGGACAACTATTATCTCTATTGGTTTGCTTTGTTTTAGTTTGGCTATCGTGTTTTAGTAGATGTTAGCCAAGATATACAGACCTCAACACGGGAAAACTCCCATATACCAGTCTGGCATACACTGAAATTAGGAATATGTACTTACAGAGCAGGAGAGTCCATTAGGCAACCATAGCCAGCTGCCTAAAGCCCAGGGGATAGACAGATACTCTGGAACAATGAATGCACTTGATTCCACTCACCATCCCTATGTGAAGAATGTGGACTGAAACCTGCCTAGAGCCCTGTGGGATACTTTTATGGTACATCCTCAACATGGGACTTGTCCACCACACTGGGTTTTTCAAGTTCATTTTAAAACTGAAGTCATGCAAAAAGAAACAATAAAGTAAATACACCTTGGAGAATAATGAAAATAATTATGCACAAAGGTTGGCCAAGGAGAAAAAAGGTCCATTACCAGGCCCAGTCTGTTGACTTTTTCTGTAGGAAGGTGAGTTTTAATGGGAACCCTTGGGTCAGAATGCATAACTCGAGGTGAACTGATTTCTTTTTTGACCTGACGTTGAATTCAGAGCTGCCCAGCAGTAACTTGTGCTATGTGATATAAGATGCTCTTTCCATTTACTGTAATTGATCTGCTTTTTTTCCTCTGAGGTTTTGGAAAGTTAAGTTGTATGAAAGGTATAGGATTTGATGATGTGAGGGATTTTAGGCAGCCCAAACACCATTCCCTGACAGAATGTAGAGATGGTCCATACAGCCACTGGACTCCCCTGACTCTACCCCGTAAATGTATTTTAATCTCAAATGCAGAAGAATGTGTAGAACCCATATATATCTCAGGCATACAAACCATCACAAACAGACACAATCATATGACGACATGGGAACTCTAATCGACTGAGACCCACATACAGAAGCACTCAAATAGTCAGTACCTGAAACAGAAATACAAATATATAGTGACCCATATAGTGACCCATATGAAAACACACATACATGCTCATGCCATGCAGACACCATTACATACACACAGTCATAAAAACACACAGGCATAATGATGCAGGTATACATAGAAAAATATACAGAAATGCATGCAGTAGTACTGTAATGTGCAGACACGAACAAGTAGACACAGGCACTGAATGGGTTAACGGTTTGAATGAGAACATTATTCAGGGGAATAGCAAAAGCTCCAGTGGAAACAACTAGGCAGAGGTAGCTCGTCAGCTGCATACTACAAGATAAGTATTTTGAAGAGGGATATAACTGGTTAATAACTTTTACTGAGCTGCAACCAGGAGGGAGATTTCTCTGTCATTGATATGCAGAGTTAGAGCCAGCCACCACCACCATGGCGGAGATTGTCTATCATGGGAGGGTAACAGTGGGGTATGGGTGGACTACTAGCATGCAGGGGTTGTTGGTTGCTGCAGGGCCTTTGCTTTATCTGCACTGTATGGCTTTGTGCATGGGCAGATGGTCCACAATTTCAGTGTTCCTGAACAGACAGTGAACTGCAGCACCTAAAGTTGTACAGGGTGCCAGTCTATGATGAGTATAAATGATGAACCTGGAGGTATTTATAAGTGACTGCAGGGTGAGATGAGTCATTTATGCCATTATCGGTGACAGCAGAGTCACGGGTACGCACACAACTCTGTGAATTCTCCGTCATGCTGTGCAGGTCATTTTGTGTGCAAAAACAAGGCCAATCATGCGTTCTTGTCCCCCAGGCCAAAAGTAGCCAGCCCTCCCTTGTTATCTATTAATCATAATGTAAGGTGTAATCTCCCTGGTGGCTGTGACTAACTCTGCCTTAAGAATTCTCCTTCCTGGCAACAGCCTGCAGCTTGCAGGAGCGTTTTAAAGTAAAAGAGGGAGCTTTTTTTAGCAAAAGATGGAGTTCTGGTAGAAAGAGAAGGTGCAAAAACATTTTACAGGCCCGGGCCCTCTGTGATTTCCTGACATTCCTTTTCTGTCCTGCCATTTTACCTTTACTGCGTGAGACAGACTAACAGTGTCAGACTCTGCTTTCCTGGTCTGTAATGCAGAGTGGAAGGAGCAGCTTATGTAGATCGCTTTAGTCATGGCCCTGAAGGAATCTGAGGCTAAATAATATTATCAATCTTTAAATGCAGGGCTAGATTTGAGGCTCTAGCCTCTAAAGCCCACCTCTGGCATTACTACAGACCATTGCTTAACGAAACGGTGAGCATTTCAATGAATTGTAAATCACTCAATAAGGAAATTGCCTTCCTTACTGGAATACAATGACATCATAATGAATAAAGCTAATAGCTGGGTATATTATAAATGAACATTATAAATGGACTGTGCTTTATGTTACTCAATAGTTAACATAATAATCCCTTTCTTTGTTACATACATCATGCAATGTGGAAATCTAGCAAAGCTAACCATTAATGTATTGGAGCCGAATCTTGAGGGTTTTTTTATTGAGCAAGAAATGATATGCTTATTAACTAGCTAAGTTATCATTTATAAATTATGAGAAATAAAAAAAATATAGAATAGTTAAAAGCAAGTGAAAAGATGTTTGACTCAAAATGGCCATACTTTGCTGCAAATCTGGAAATCAAGTTCTCTGCAGATCAAGAAGCAATCATTCCACCCTGTTCCTTACATTAATTGTGGGCTATTCTGCAAATTCCATAAACACTTGAGCAATATAGCATTTTTATAAATTAAGCTAAACTCAAGAGGCATACCTCCCAATGATGGGACATATGGACTCAGCGAAGGGGCAGGCTGTGGCCTGAGGAGGCATCACCAGTGACATAACCAGCATCACTGTTAAAAATCATTGGACTGGCCTGCTGAGAGGTTCTTCGGCTGGACACCAGCCTACAGAACCATGCATGGAGCACTACTGGAGAGCTACCTGCATGGTTCTAGCACCTACTATTGATGAGCTTGCGCTGTGCTGTGTGGGACACCAACAAACTGAAGTGGGACGGTGGGGCAGTAGGGCAGTGGGGCAGTGGGACACGACCTCAAAATCATGAATGTTCCACTAAAACTGTGACTGTTTGGAGGCCTGAAGAGGGAAGCAATTTCTCAAACCACCTGTCTTGCAATTACTTCTCATTGAGCTACATGGATGGGAAGTCTGTGATTGGATAGCCACAAAAAGTCTGGGCCGGGGAAAAAGGGGAGGGCTTGCATAGGCTGCAGACAAAAGATCTACATATTTTGTAAGCTGCTTTTAGATATACCCACAATGAAAAATCCATAGTTAAATGCATGTATATTTAATTGTGTGTATATCTACTAAACAGTGATTTTTAAATGAAAAATATATATTTGAGTGACCCTTGAGAGTTGAGTGACCCTTGAACTATTTTTTATATATAGTCAACATTAAACAACAACTATGGTATGATGGTTTCGGTGGTACTAAGTAACACTTCTAGCAACTAGGTAGCTTATGCTCTAGTGTTATCCTAGACTGTAATTTTAGTGAGGTTTAGATAGATAAAGGATTACTATAGACACCCAGACCACTTCATCTCAATGAAGTGGTCTCGGGGTCATGTCCATTATGTTTTCTTTAGAACAACTGAAAACATTGTTGTTCTATAGCAGTGGTTCCCAACACAGTCCTCAAGTACCCCCTAACAGTCCAGGATTTAGGGATTACCCATTTGTGTCTAAGGTGTTTTAAGAAAAAAGAAAAAAAAAACACTTAAGACACAACAGGGCAATCCCTAAATACTGGACTGGTGGGGGGTACTTGAGGACTGGGTTGGGGACCCCTGTGCTATAGGAATGTTGACATTGCAGTGGTAAAATGCTTCTAGTGACTGTCACACTGACAGCCATTGGAGGCAATAAAATATGCAAGTTAAACTTGGCTATTTCAATCAGATGGTCTCATAGAGGTCATTTCATTGGTGCAGCGGGGGATTTTGGTGCACATGAGCACAAGCCTCCCAATGCTTTCCTGTAGGTGATTATCAAGATTGATGATCTCAGTCAGGAGAGGTAGGGCCGGCCATGCCGAGAGCACCATGGTAAGGGAGAAATGGTAAGTAAATCAACTTTTTTACTCCTCAAGGGGGGACATATATGATGCTATAGTGTTCCTTTAACGCTTTAATGACCAGGCAATAGGAAAATCCTTTTACAGCACACAATGCAGTACGTCATTAGATATTTTAGGGTTAAAAATTACCAAGGTGTAGTGGTGTAGTCAGATAGTCATAGGGCTATGCAAGATTGGAGATCCAAAACTAAACTTTGTGAAGGTTTATCGTAATGCGACCCTACAAGCTTTCCATTATTACCCATTGTTAATAGCATGCTTATATAAACTGTACACAACACAGTAAATTATTATTCCAAATAACTTAATGCATGGCTGTGGTTTAATCAAACCTGTTCTGTGCAACTTCTATTCAAAGGGTTCATTATGTATATAAATAACCTTTACATTTACAACATTCAATAAATCTGCATTAGTCTCAGAATTCCTACTGCTAATATTTTAATGCTATTAAATTGTTGAATTGTACAACATTACTAACAAAGCACATCTAGCAAAAGAATAACGATAACATATAATAAAAAAATATTATATTTGCTTGACTGAGATGTGGTCTACCAGCTCTATAAAGGTTTATTGAAGTACATACACCTGATTTGTTTCTTAATATATAGACCAATGAAAACATTATCTAGTTTAATAAACCTGTTTGCGTGACCTACTGACACATGCTATATTTCAATTACTTTTGTGTTTTCTGGAAAGTTTGACCTAATTCTATCCTTTACAGAATGCTATATACACTGTTACTCTTCTGGTGATCCACAAGGTAAAACTGTATTGGCTCCCCATCCAAACAATAAAACCAATCAAACTAAAAATCTTCACTTACAAAATCCCCCTTACATTTAAATTTTTGGTTTCTTTCATTACCTAAGTCTCTCTTAATTGACCAAATTCCAACTCCTATAGACCCATCATATCCAAAATGTATCTAAGGCATCCTCATTAAGATCTCTGCAAACCATTTCCATAACTCTGGAACTTGTATCCCCATAATCTCAGATGCTATATCTTAAAAATAAGTCTTACTAACCATTCATTAACTACAAAACTCATATAGCAACAATATCCACAATCTGGCTAAGTGTCTGCTATACACTCTATACTTTCGTTATGCCTGTCCTACCTTTTTCCTTTTTAATTGTACTATTGTATCAAATGGGCTCTGTATGTCAGGGTAACTTTTCTTATTATAGTCATTACTAAATCTACTGCTTTGACAAATTTATTTGTTATACTATAAATGAATTATCAGCATAATGTTCACGTTATATACTGAATTTCGTGCCAAATCAAACTGGGTTTTCAGTTGAACCACCTTATTAAATCCTTCATCAACATGAGATAAGAGTTCAAAATAAATAAATCAATAAAACAATATAGAATGCCTTCTAGGCACCTACTAGTGCCAGTTTAATAGTATTTTATGGTATTTAAGATAAGTGAAGATGATTATCATTTTAGTACGTTTTCACTTGAATACAATTTTTATTGATTGCCATGACATAAACACTACTCTTTTTGTGGTATAACATTTATCATTATAAATACATTTTAGTACTCAACTAGATTTTAAGTTTACTGGAAATAAGTCAGTGTTGGAATGGTCTACTTAAGGGTGATTATTCTGAAGAATATCAGCACTTTCAAAAAGTTCTTGGGTGTCTAGTGTAGTCTGTGGTTCTAGAAAAAAATGGATTTTTACTGATGTAGCCATCATGCATAATATTTATCTTAATTTGGATACACCCAAAAAAGTTTGATATTTTGGATCAGGTGTGAAATTAATATAAGGCAGACATTTTATACAATGGAGATGTTGATATGTCCTCAAATTATTTTTTTTAGAATAAAGATCATAACTTTTCTTAAAAAAAGAGGTGTAATTTAAAAGTGCATAAGTACATTCAAGAGAAATAAAAGACATACATAAAATCCTGGAGTAAAAGGTTCATTGCCCCAGGTATGGAGCATCATTAAAAGATAAGAAAGCAATACTTACAATATGTAGCTCTAAGTAATCTCCAAGTCCACTGGAGCTGTCTACTCGAACCAAGACGGCTTCTTTCTGTACTGTGCTAAACCCTATAGCCAGTCTATCAGCACGTGTACTAGGCCGGTCGTTAGGGGGCCATGTATATGTGATCTGTCCACCTCCTTTGGTAAAAATGTATGTTGTGCCAGCTGCAGAGAGAAAAAAAAGTGTGTTTTTTTAGTTAACAAGTAGAAGATTAGACTATGCTAAGTGAAATAAGAAAATCGGTAAAAACAACATTTGTTAACAAGAAATTCCATTTTTTTCTATAGTGATGGGTCTATGTCTATCACTTTGTCCTAAAATTGCTCTTTATAAATATGCCACCTTTGGTATGTAGTTTATCAGACCAACATATCAGTTAAATTAGTGTTTTGCTTGTAAAATAAATTAAAACTGAACAGTACCATAAAGCCTAAATCATATCCTTAGTAGGACCAGAAGTAGGGTCATAATAGTTTGGCTATTCTCTTTTATGGTGCTAAAAATTAAATTAAATATACCCCTAGTTTCTACTATCAACTAGAAGAGACATAGCAAAAGACACCCCGTCTTACTTTATACCACATCATCAATCACATGTGCTACTTTTATCTATTTAATATGCAAAAAGAATCCTCTGTGCATAACTGTTTCTGCTGCAAAAAAAGGCTTATCCCCATCTTATCACTTTGCTTAACTTCTGTAATTCTTTGACCGTCCTCAACATTTGATCATCCAACTTCCCATAAATGTTATGTTCTCCCTTTGTTCTCCAACAAACCAGCCTCCCATGTTTCCCTGTTGTGCAAAACTCCACAAGCTTTAAATATGTAAGCATATTATTTTAAAAGTCTTCAACCAGATGTATAAATCCCTTAACAACAAAACACCTCCTTACTTTTGCTCACTCATTTCCCATATATCTAAACTCAGTCACTGTGTCAATTCACCTCCACAGCCACTACTCAGCCTTTACTCAATGTGTCTATTCAAGATTTTTCTCATTCTTAGTCTTCACATTTCAGTGGAGAAAGCTCACTGTTTACATCCGATCAGCTACCAACCACTTCCACAAAACAAACTCCTGAAAACTTACATGTTCATAAAAACAGTCCTTGATCTTATATAAATCAGTCCTTATTTAGTCTATCTTATCCAATCTAATGACTTCAGTCCCTTGGTCAGTTTAACATATTCCATCGAATTAATCCATTTCATCATTCCCCATTTCCCTCCTTCAAACTCATCGTCCTGACCCTTATCAGATGTACAGCAAAGTATTATATTTGATTTAAAGGATTTAAATGAATGGTACATTTTTTTAATGAAAAGGACACTCTAAGCAACAAAATATCTTTAGCTTAATGAAGTGGTGTTGGTGTATAGCGTATGCACCTCAAGTCTTACTGCTCAATTCTCTGCCTCTTAGGAATTCAATCATGTTGTTTATACAGTCGCAGTGACATCTCACAAAACTGTAATATAATGTGTTTAATGTCTGAATTTCTTATCTGATCTGTTGATAGCCACCCAGAGCCTGCAGGAATCTCAAGTATTGGATTATAGTTCCATTAACAGAATAGGAGATAAAAACTTCTAATAAAACACATTGTACTGTTAGATCTGATTGAAAATGAAACAATGTTTTTTCTTGTAAGCTGTATGAGTCATGGCGAGGGGAGGTGTGGCTAGGGCAGCATAAACAGAAACAAAAGTGGTTTAAATTCAAAATGGCAGAAAATTGAGCAGTGCAACTGGAGGATCATGATCTGTACACCCAAACTGCTTTATTAAGCTATGGTTGTTTTGATGTTTAAGTTCCTTTGAATTCCATTGAGCTCCTTTGATTTCTATTGTTGACACACTCAGATTATATGTAAGGTTTAACTGAGATTCTACAACCCCTAGTCTATTCACAAACAGTGCTATACATAGGACACATGGTCACTAATTTAGACTGGAAAAATGACAACGGAAAGGGTTTTTTACAGTTAGAACAATAAGCATGTGGAATTTTCTGCCTGAAAATGTGGTTTTAGCAGAAATAAGAGATAAGAAATGTTGTTTTATTAAACACATACACTTGTTCAAGAGATTATAAATATATCTATTAAAGGTAGCAAATGAATCTATGATGAATGTCAAAATAGAATTTATAATTTAGTTGACTATATTTGATTATATTGTTTTCTAGACGTTTAAACGTTAAATCTTGATCCTATGAGTACTGGTAGAAGCTCGAATATTTCTGGATACTTTACTGTTTTGCTAAAACTAACTTCTCACTTTAAGAAGTGTGACATCAGGAAAAAAAACACATTGCTATTATTATGATCCTTTTATTTTGGCTGCAAATGAATTTTAACAATCATTTATGCTAATTATTAACACTAATAAACTGGGTGTAGAATTGTTAAATGAGGTGTAAAATTATTTAGTCATTTTAGTAATTGCAGGAAAATATATGCTAATATATTTAGCTATATATAAGGTATAAAAAAGGAAATATATCACTTTTTCTATTTTGGAAGTAAAAAAAAAAAGGACAGTTACTTTGTCTGATAAAAATAAAACCAAAAACAGTATGTATTAAAATATGTGCCAACAATATTGTGTAATACAATTAGAATTATATCAGGAATATATGAGAGAAGAATAAAGTATGAACAAATGTTAAATAATGGAAAGTCTACATCAAATACTGCTTGAACTTTGTAGAACCTAAAATAAATGTTACAGAGATGAAGAACATTTTATGTATTTATATTTTACACCTTTAAACCCTTTGCCACATAAACAGTTGCCTTTTTATGTATTCACCATCTTTAAAATGGAGTATGCACAAAATTGATTTTTTTTTCTTTCTACATTTATATAGTGTAAATTAAAATATGCCTCCTGCCTTAAAAAATATATATAATGGTTACAATATAAAGTGAGTTTTTATTTATAAATCTAATTGTAAACTTGTAAAATCTCTGTGGGATCCATAAAAAAAATAAGCATTCTGTACAGGTGCCTTGTATTTCGAAGAAAAAACCTTACAGGGCAGTCATAGTATCTGACAGTCTAAGTGTTTGATGATATCTAGAATTATCTGATTGGAGGAATTTTTGCTACAGGCCCTAGTGGCTATAAGATCTTATGGAGAATTTTTCTCCCCTAGTTCAAAAAAGACTTTTCTCTCTTTTTTGTTTTTTTTTATTGAACCGGGGAATATTCACCTTTGGCAAGATCTCATGAATGTGGATAAAAAAGTATACTAAAAAAGTACATTACATTTATAAATAGGAAAGTGTTACTTATATATATCGTATGTTATCATTCTGTAGAGTCTTTATGCTTCTCTTATACCAGGTCATGGGGAACTGTGTTAACATACATTTCATTTAACAAAAGCAACCCCAAAAACTGTAAACAATTGTGTGTTCATCGTTCAATACCATATATGCTATTACAACCTTCCTTCAGACTGAACTAATTAAAGCATTTAATCAGTCTGAACAATCATTTATTGGAATCTTGAAAATCCAGCAACATTTTGACATCTCAGTGGTTATAAAAGATGTGAGACAGACTTGTGAGAGTTCACAGAGATGTCGATGTGCTTAATTCTTTACGACAGAATATTGGTGGGCCATTGGTATCCGAATCAATGATACAGTATGCTCTAGAATTACATTTGCTTTCATGCACCCCTTTCATACAAATATAACATTATATCACTTTCTACGTAAATAATTCATTTTCCACTTTACTATGGAGTAAATATATAGATCAATCCTTGCTTCAATATTACATTTTGAGTCTATGACTCTCTTCGGCTGGTATTGGCATTGGAGGTGTGAGAACCACTTCTCTCTTAAATAATGTAAAGTTGAAATTCACCTGTTGTCTAGTGGTTAGCTCCATCTAAACCTTTGTGAGACATTGCTGTTAGTATTGGGGAATTAAGCACATGTGCACATGCCAGACTAAAGACAATTTCCGGTGACTACAACTGTTAACGTATATTTATCCTAGTGAGTCTATGCATAGATTAAATGTTAATACATAACTAACTCTGACAGTGTCTCCCACACATTTCCATTTCCACTCTAAAACTAGTGTTTTATATTCATACAACATAACTGCATTCAGTAGAGTTCATAAAACTATTTCTTATGTTAACCACTTAATACACATTGAATCATTTATGAAGTATGCATAGTCATCTTCTTAATCCATCTGTAAGACACCTAATTATCAAGGAAGACATAGACCGCATGGAAGAATTAATATTGATGTAGTCCAAGTCTACAAAATAAAGTCCATTAATTTCATCTTATTCTAGACAGATATAAACAGCACATTATATAAAATATATAGAGTGCTCTATTAAAGTATGGAAATAACTTTCACAAAGTTCCCTTTATTTATTTTATTACAACATTGTCACCTTTAAAAAATATAAAAAAAGTAGTTGACATTGTAGTAATAAAATATACGTCTGCATTATGATAGCTAATTGGCCAACTTAGTCACTTCACTGTCTTACAGAGTTGGACAGAATCTAAATGAGCTAATTTTCCAGACATCGAGGGCAGATCATTAATCTTCTTAATACCATTGACCTTAAGTAGTGTGATATTTTACTGTGTATCTAACAGTAGTAGTGTAAATCTTGATGTATTTGAGATATGTATATATTTGACAACCTGTTATGATCAGGACAGAAACTCATTTGTATGCTACATAAGAATAGCTCAAATTACTATATTGAATAAATGACTATTGTGTATATATTTGATTTATTTCACTCTCATAACATATGGGGCATTTTTTTCTCTTTAATGAACGCAAAGGTCATATTTGATGTTAAACTTGTATCAGTGCAACTTTGTTACACGCATACACACACACACACACAAACACAGTCACCCAAAACAAACATAAACAAGTGCAATATTGTATTATGCTGTAATTATTAGCAAATATTATTACATTAGACTATTACAAAAGACTGACAGACTAAATGTATGCTTCTTTAAGAAACAAGGCTATTATAAAACAGACCTTTAGCAGAGTCATAAATAATAAACAGATGTAATGTACCTGTTGTTCGGAGCATGAAATCCAAGAAGCAAATAACTTTGGATCCTTTCTCACAATTTTAATATGTATGTCATTGTAGTGAGACATACAAATTAAAGTGTTATACATTCAGATATTACAGTTTCTCTTTGCTCTGAAAAATGAAGGTGTTTTGAGCAAAAATGCTATCTCATGTTGTTCAATGGACCGGAAATATTTTTAACCTTCTACAGTCAAATCTTAGATTCAAATCTTCCGAAATCCCCCAAAATTACCATGAGTATTTCCAAAGCTCCTCGTATATCTTTTTTATGCTGTTTTTAATGTAATAAATGTCAAGCTTTTAGAAATTAGCTACCCTTAAGGCGAGCAATGCATTGGATTAATATGATGCAGATGCCCCTATGTCAAAGTGTGCTGGTTTAAAATATCATCAATTAAACATCCATTCCATTTAGTTTTCATCGAAGCCTATTATTTGTCATCCTAGAATACTGCACTGTGAAATGACACTCAATTAACTGATCATTGATTAATTATCTCATCGATCCATTTTTCTCTGCACATCCTGAAAATATGCTGGCAATGGCACATTTCAAATCTAAGACTGTTATAAAACATAGCACAAAATGTTGAATCATTTGCCTAAGTCATGGTTTTCATTATGTACAAAATGTTAATCTCACCTTCCTCACTGACAGATAAGGAAGCTGCTGATAAAATGAAGATCGAAATCAAAATTAAAACTGTCAATAGTGGAAGAGAGAAGTTTTACATCTCTCAGACACATCTCAACTGGTTTTAAAATTCGTAAATAGATTTTGAGCAAATGACAGGCTACCATTTCTAAAAAACATGATAAAATATAATCATAGATCATATGGTATTCCTAGCAAATGTATGAGGAATAAATAAAAACAGACAAATTGCAACACATTTAGTAGTCCTTAGAAGGGGTAAAATAAGCCTTTACCACATCTAAAGCACTTAGATTGGAATATAAATCAGTTTTGTATTATTTGAAACAGGAAACGAGGAAATGGATGTGTCCATTGAAATGTCAGATTCTTCAATGCCAGTAATGATATGATGCCATTTGTGATCATCTTAACATACTTTCATTGCCAAAGTTGTCTGTGCCATAATAAAAAAAAAGTTGTTTCCTTGATTGTTCAATCAATCTTGTAAAACATGTCTTGTGAGAGAAGTTTATGACAAGTGTAAAGCAATGTTATTTTACTCAGTACGGATAGCATATTACTGACTCAAAAAGCACTTATATAAAGACCTCGTAAAAATCCCATTCAAAACAGGAACATATTTCATGAAGAAATAGCAATGAGAAGTGTAGAAGAAAAAATAAACATACATTTGTATCATTAATTATCACTGATCAATTTCTTTGCCTTGGATGAGCATCAAAGTGCCTATTGCATAAAATTATAAACTCTGCTGAAAGTTATTGAATGCATACGATTGCACCAAACCTTAAAGGAGTGGAGGAAACAATCTAGGAGAGCATTCAGGTTTATTGTACTAACAATGTGGGCACCAACCTAGGAGGCACAAATGTTACTGATGCAAAAGACAAGAACTTGCTATTTTGTCAATTTTTTTACAAGCTGTAGCTAAATATTTGTAGTAAAAGAGAGCAAATAATGTTGCTCATTGTAGATCCATAAACTCTGTTTCTGAGCAGTGACCACTGGTCCGGGAAGAGACATGTAGAATTCTATACCCAGTGATAATTAAAGGAACACTATAGTTTTATGAATACTCTATTCTACGAATATTCTATCCTAATTATCCTTGATCTTTCTGCTGCCTTTCACACTGTTGATCATCAACAGCTTCTTCTCATTCTCTGTAATCACGGTCTATGAGATACTGCTCTCTCCTGGTGCTCCTCCTACCTCTCCTAGCACTTTTTAAGTGTTTCTTTCTCTGGCTCTGCCTCTTCTCCCCAACCTCTCTTTTGACATTCCCCAAGCATCTGTCCTTGGTCTCCTATTGTTCTCAGTCTACACTGCCTCCCTTGGTAAACTCATCAGCTCCTTTGGCTTCCATTATCATTTATATGCAGATGACACACAAATCTACCTGTCCTCTCCTGATCTCTCTCTGCCCTTCTTGACTCGTGTGTCTGACTGCCTCTCCGCAATTTTCAACTGGATGGCTGCTCACTTCCTTAAACTCAACCTGTCCAAAACAGAACTTCTGGTCTTTCCTCCCTCAAGTGTTACTACTCCCGTGTCTCCCTCCCTCCAAGTCAACGGCACCACCATTACCTCTACCTCGCAGGCTCGCTACCTAGGTGTCCTCTTTGACTCCGACCTCTTCTTCACCCCTTATGTCCAGTCGATTACCAAATCCTGCCGCTTCCATCTCAAAAACCTATCTCGCATCTGCCCCTAATAAACACCAGATTCAGCTAAGGTGCTGGACCATGGCATTGTTCTTTCTAGCCTTGACTACTGTAATCCCCTTCTCAGTGGTTTTACATGTTTCCTAGATTGCAACGCTGCAATCTATAATAAATGTGGTGGCGAGGCTCATTTTCCAGTCCGCCCGCACTTCTCACGCCTACCCCTTCTGTCAGTCCCTACATTGGCTTCCAGTTAGATATAGGGCTCAATTTAAGATTCTGGTGCTTGCTTACAAGTCCCTGCACAATGCTGCTCCAACCTACCTATCCTCCCTAATACACAAGTATGTCCCGTTGAGGCCCTTGCGCTCTGCCGAAGACCTACATCTATCCTCTGTCTGTACTCCCACATCTGATGCTCACCTCCAAGGCTTCTCCAGCAATGCACCTTTTCTGTGTAACTCCCTTCCCTTCTCTGTTAGTCTTTCACCCAGTCTCCACTCCTTCAAAAAATCTTTGAAAACACACTTCTTCAGAAAAGCATATCATTTAAACTGTTAGCAGGTTTTCATTCCCCCCAACCCTCCAAGGACTCCTCTCCTGCAACTGTCAAAAATAATCTAAGTTCTCAGTGAATACTTTTCTAGCAACCTATTTCATTACCCATACTTATACCCTTTGTGTCACTATACCCCATTCCCTCTAGCATGTAAGCGCACTGAGCAGGGCCTCAACCCATCTGTTCCTGTTCGTCCATTTGTCTGGTTACAATTACTTGTCTGTTAGTCCACCCATTGTACAGCGCTATGGCATTTGCTGGTGCTATATAATAATAAAATAATAATAATTATACAAACAAGTATTGTTAACACCATAGTGCTGGAATAAATGTTTTGGGCACCCCTCTCTGTAGAGTTAAAATATATTTTACTTACCTTTTTTCCAATGCTGTGCTGGTCTCGCCTGACCCCGCCTCGATGGCAGAGATCAACAATCTTGAAAATCTCATCAATCTTGATAATCTCATTAAACTTGATGATCTCATCAAACTTGATGATCTCATCCATCTTGATGATCTTAGCCAATCCTATGCTTTCCTAAAATGCATGCTGCACCAATCAACATTTCATCGCAGAGATGCATGAATCAAAGTATTTCTATGGGGAACATTCAGTGCCTTCATGCAGAGTGTGGAGACGATGGACGTAGGTGCTACACACTGTGCAGCACTGACTGAGGAAGCACCTCTAGTGGCCATCTGAGTGACTTCCACTTGAGGTGTTACTAGGCAGCAATTTAAACATATTCAAAAGGAGCTAATCCTTCATGAGCCCTTCAGTTGGGAGTGATACTAAAACCAATCTATGTTTGTGAGTTTTATTTATTAAAATGCTATGTTAGTTTTTGATATATGACAGTTTTGCACTAGGACTGTCTTTGATCATCGAATGAATAATGCTCAATGATGTTAGTAATGTTTGTTTGCAGGAAAATCACTTATTATAATGTTGGGTGATTTTTTTTTTGCACTCAAATAATCTAAGTATGAATAATTAGTCGTCACTTATGTACCTTAATTGGCATTTATTAGCATGATATATATTATAATAATTGTACACTGTTTTAATTGATATGGCACACCAATGTGGTTGTTTATTCAATGTTTTTATTGGCGAGAGATATATTGCAAGATAATTGTGCACTATTTTAATTGATCTTATGCACCAATTTATGGGTTGTTTGTTGGGAATCTGTGTTTCACGGGGGTTTATTTGTAGTTGCTGCATGTATTAATTAGTGGCAAAGTAGGTAATTGTATAGTTGCACTTGCACTTTAAAATCAATTTTGCACCATCTTATTCATTCCTCTACCTTTTCTCTAAAAAGGCAATGCTTACATTGAAAAGCCTGCAGGGACAGGATATAGATACTAGAACAACTACGTAATGCTGTAGTGGTTCTGGAAATTATAGTGTCTCTTTAAATCCATATATGTATTTAAATACATAAATACAATGTGCTATGAAAATAAACATGCACAGTCTACTTCAAATTGGTAATAGCACAGATTAATCCAATTGTTCTCGTTCCGATGGATAAAATTAACTACCGTATATACTCGAGTATAAGCCGACCCGAATATAAGCCGAGGCCCCTAATTTTACCCAAAAAAACTGGGAAAACTTATTGACTCGAGTATAAGACTAGGGTGGGAAATGCAGCAGCTACTGGTAAGTTTCTAAATAAAATTAGATCCTAAAAAAATTATGTTAATTGAATATTTATTTACAGTGTGTGTATATAATGAATGCAGTGCGTGTATGAATGCAGTGTGTGTGTGTATGAGTGGGGTGTGTGTGTATGAATGCAGTGTGTGTATGAGTGCAGTGTGTGTGTATGAATGCAGTGTGTATGTATGAGTGCAGTGTGTGTGTATGAGTGCAGTGTGTGTGTATTAATGCAGTGTGTGATGCAGAGCCTTGGTGGGGGGGTGGGCATTTTTATTATTATTTTTTTAATTATTATAATTGTAATATTTTTTTTGCCATAATACAGACAATTGACTCGAGTATAAGCCGGGAAAAAAAATGTGCCGAAAAACTCAGCTTATACTCGAGTATATACGGTATATATTATATATTTGTTTTTTGTTTTTTTTTAAGTGTAAAATAGAGAGCTTTATTACAAAGGGGGGAAATGCCTTGGCCACAATTCATTCACTGGCACTAATTGGAAGTCATTGGTATTCTCAGCATTAACCGAGCTACCAAAGAGTCTAAATTAGCATTAGGCACCTCACTGTGATTTTTCTTTTCTACCAAACTGTACAAAGAGCTGGCAAATCTGCTGCATTACAATCTCTGCATGAACAGATGACTTTAGCTACTATCCTCACTCAATTTAGAATTTTTTAAAGTTACTTTTACAGCTGGATATTTGATGTCACTCCTACAGAACCTTCATCAGTAAAGTTCAGGCATTGGAGTATTTTCGGTGTAAACATGAAATTAGCATTGTTCCTATATTTCTTGATTACTTGCACGGTGAGCGTCTCTTCTTTTCTCTCTGTTAGCTTCTATGACATTCACAGACTGATTGCTTCAGTGGCAGAGGGTAGACAATTATTGTTCTATGATTAAGTGACAACTGATTTCATAGTGCAGTCTGGTATACAAAAGGTAGGCAGCTTTCTCATTTGGCATTAACTATATTGTTCTTCATCGCTTGAAAGTTAAAACTTTACAACAAAGCACAGTGATTCAATTTAGGAAAACAACAGAAAAAATATAGACGATTAAGTGTTCTGCCATTTGACTTCTATCAGGTGACATAAATTGTTTAGCCCGATGTACCTCGGAAAGTGTGTGATCCATGGTTCTAAATAAAATCGATGACTTTCCAGCACTAAAAGATTCAAAGCTGTTTTGCTACATACATTGTAAAAGCCTGCACAGTATAAAGTCATTCTTTGAATTTCCTTTCGCTGGGATTCCATTAAAATCTCAAACTGAAATATAAACCATTCAGAACAAAGATACTTTCAGTTTTCCCACTGCATGCACATACAGCATATCACTATCTCCATAGCTACTGTCTTATCTAGATCAGAGAACGTTACTTTATCTGTGCATTCATTCTCTTTGTTGGTCTATTTTACTAACTTAAGGAGTTCGTACTGATCCTACTTTTATTGTTTTTTAAAACAGACAATTCAACTATTGTAACATGATATTTGTTGGTTATTCTTTAAGAAAGTATATCTCAAAGTGACTCTCCAGTACTGTCAATGATTACGTTATTGGGGGAAAAAGTGTGTCTGTTTTTTTGTTTGTTTTTTCAAACTTAAACTCAAAACTCTCCCTTACTGGATTCCTAAAGGCTTGATATGCAACGTCCTTGCTCAAACCCATAGAACTTTATCTAGTGTCAAGAACTGTAATAAATGCTATCAATGTAAATATTTAAGAATTCATATGAATTGGCCATATTACATTCTAATTGTCTTGTAAAGTTTGCATATCTTGTATTGTTAGTGCACCTTTTTCAGTGCTGGCACTTCCCACTTCCTCTGACCTATAACTAAATTTAAGCAGGACCCTCATAACCCCCTGTTCCTAAGCCAAACTTGTTTTATTATAATTTTGTGTGTACTTCACATACCCATTGTATAATATAGAAGGGCATAATACATTGACCCATTATAAATAAACTATATTAATAATAATATATGAATTTTTTTCAAAGTCACAAGTATCTTAACCCCTTCAGGACCGGCCTGTTTTTGCGATGTTTGTACGTTAAGGACCAGAGCAGTTTTAACACTTTTGTGGTGTTTGTGTTTAGCTGTAATTTTCCGCTCTCTCATTTACGGTTCCCATACAAGTTATATACTGTTTTTTTCACGACAAGAAGGGCTTTCTTTACATACCAGTATATATATTATGTCATATATTGTATTTAAAAAAAATAATAAAATATGGTGAAAAATAAAAAAAAAAACATGTTTTTGGACTTTTACTTGAAAAATCTTTTACTTATCTACAAAAGCTAATGAAAAAAACTGCTAAATAGATTCAAAATTTTGTCCCGAGTTTAAAAACACCCAGTGTTTACATGCTTTATTGCTTTTTTTTGCAAGTTATAGGCCTATAAATACAAGTAGGAAATTGCTGTTTCAATATATATATATTTTAAATGTATCAATAGTGACATTGTTACACCGTTATCTGTCATAAATCCCCGAAACACACCTAACATGTACATATTTTTTAAAGTAGACAACCCAGGGTATTCAAAATGGGGTATGTCCAGTTTTTTTTAGTAGCCACCTAGTCACAAACACTGGCCAAAGTTAGCATTTATATTTGTTTGTGTGTTAAAAATGCAAAAAACGCTAACTTTGGCCGGTGTTTGTGACTAAGTGGCTACTAAAAAAAGCTGAACATACCCCATTTGCAATACCTTGGGTTGTCTTCTTTCGCAAATGGTATGCCATCATGGGGCTAATTCTCATTCCTTGGCTACCATACGCTCTCAAAGGCAACCTAACCAATCTGACAAATTTCAATAAAAAAAAAAAAAGTAAAATCAAGCCTTATATTTGACCCTGTAACTTTCACAAACACTATAAAACCTCTACATGTGGGGTACTGTTATACTCAGGAGACTTCGCTGAACACAAATATTAGTGTATCAGAACAGTAAAATATATCACAGCAATAATATCCTCAGTGAAAGAGCTGTTTGTGTGTGAAAAATGCAAAAAACTTAACTTTCACTGACAATATCATCGCTGTGATATGTTTTACTGTTTTGAAACACTAATATTTGTGTTCAGCGAAGTCTCCCGAGTAAAACAGTACCCCCATGTACAGGATTTAGGGTGTCATAGAAAGTTACAGGGTTAAACACAGTGCTAGCAAATTAAATTATCTGGACTTTTGGCCTGGGTTGGCAGGCAGGTCCCTCAAATTGCAATCATTAAAATTACTTAATTAGGTAAAAATATTACATAAATATGCACGTAGAATTTTAATATATATACATATTTATATATTTGACGTCTACGTGTATATTTATGAAATTATTTATGTAATTATGTATGTGGACATATGTATATTTCGTATTATTTTTATTTATTTATTTATACATAGATATATATATCATTACATTCTAAGTATATTTTGATATAAATATATATATATCAATATCAAAATACTGTTAGAATAAAACTGAATATATATATATAATTTTTTTTTAATTATTAAAAATTATTTTTCTTTTTTGTTATTTATTTTTATTAACATATTATTTGTATTTTATAATAATATATATATACCATATATATAGTTATTATATATATTGTATATATTCGTGTGTAATTTAAATATAAGTGTATTTTTATAATTATATACGTATATATAAATATAAAAATACACTTAGTGTGACATTATATATATGATATATATACATATATTATATATAGGTATATATAGATATAATACATGTATATATAGCATATATATACACATATTATTTTTTTTTTTTTTACACAGATTTTTTTTTTCACTTTATTTTGGATTTTTCACTTGCAGGGAGACTGCCTGTCAGCACAGACAGTCCCCCTGCAGGCAGACACATGGACACCTATTGCGGTCATGTGATCGAGTGATCACATGGCCGTGGGGTCCTGATCTGCCGAGGGGGGACTGCCTGGGCAGACAGGCAACCCCCCTGGACCGGGTGGAGCACTGATCGCCGCCGTGGGACCGACGGCGATCAGGTAAGTAGCCCAAAACCGTTATGACGGTTCAGGACCGTCAGCGGTCCAAACGCACGTTTTACCGCTGACGGTCCTGAACCGTCAGCGGTCGTTAAGGGGTTAAAAAACTAGGCCAGTCACTAACCCAACTCTGCTTATTAATCGAAAATCGTATTATGATATTAAATCAATAACCCTCTTTATGATTTGATTCACAGCCCGGTCTTATTCATTTTGAAGCAGCGAATGACCTTGTTGGGTAGGAGATTGCCTGTTGAATGTGCACGTGTGTTTGTACACAAACAGTGGCTGTGTCTGAATACACTGCCCAGATGGCCGTATTCAGTGTTAAGACCATGTACCAAGTTGTTCAAGAAATTGAGTTTTTGTTTCCGTTCATTTTAAACTATTGTTATTTGATTACATTACTTGACCTTTTCTTGAACAATATTAATACTAGTAATATTAGAGGCTTAAGCAAGAGAATTCAGATGTACTGCCTTAGGTAGATAATAAACTTTGAAGGTAAAAATGCTTTATTGACTTTACGTTACATTACTGATATTACTTTGCTATTTTGGAACTGTATAAGATAGATAAGGTTTATTTTCTATTCAGTCATTAAGGTGCATTAATCTATGTATAATAATTCACATTCTATTGGGTAAAGGTATAATTTCATATAAAGCGTAATGATTGCAATAGTCATACTGTTGGGAAATTAACACCAAACTCTGTGGCACTTGATATCATTAATCAGAATTGACAAGCACTCATTTGAGAAAGGTATATCATTAGTACAAAACACCTAACTATTTCATGATGCTCAGATAAATATAACAAATTATTTACAGACAGGATCAGTCTGGATCCTTGAAGCCTGTGACTGTAACATCCAAAAATTTATAATGTATGAGTCCAAGTTAAGTTGCAAACGCAATATTGAAATATTGTTGTGTCTGCTCTTAGAATGTTGTGTTTAATGCCTTTGAGTACTACAGAGATTGTATCCCACTAGTTCTCATATAGTTAACAAGAGTCTTTTTTCCCTCTTGCCTTATTCTATTAATGTGTTGCAGCCACGATATAGATTTCTATTTCCTTTAATATGGTTTTATTTCCATGGAATTTGTTGTATAATTGTTCTCTTTGTTGTAACAATGCAATTTAAAGACTGAATTTAAATAAGATAGTTGTATTCTGGGAACAGTCGTCCTTTTAAAAGTGTGTAGTGAATATTAACATACTCCAGTAAATTAGTTTGCACTCATTATCATAAGCAATTACTTACTGTTTAGATGCTTCTAGTGTTCCTCTGGCAAGTAATTTGCAAGAATTAAAACACAATCTAAAATACTTTTCTACATTGTTCAGAAAGATAGTATAAAGTACAAAGGTCATGTCACACATTAAAAATTATTTAGACCCTCTTAAAATAAACTTTGCCAGATTAGACATTCTTCTGACACACATGCACAAAAGCACACACACACACACACACACACACATGCACATAGTCACATACTTGTCTGTTTGTTTGTGCACACTCAGATCTCTGTCTGTCTACCTATCTCTCTCACCTACTAGTGATGAACTGCAACAGAGAAATGGTAAAGATAAATAAATTCCTGACAGTGTCTCACATGAAAATCAAAATAACAATCTGTGTACACCCACAGTAATCCGTATCTCCTTACTCTCTCACACCATGTGAATCTGAAAAGTATAGGTAGGGTTACTAGCCCTGCTCCACATCTTACCACCTGTGAATTGAGATGTTGCAGGTAACATATGTGACAAAGGTTGTTGTCCTCAAATTTTAACCCATGAAATGTGACAGAACTGCAATGATAAGAATGCCAGATGAACACCAAGTCTTTTTGGAATAGATACTTCCAATGTCTCTCTTTAACTAGAATACCATTGGATGACTATTCAAGACAGCAGAAGTGCAACAAACGTTAATAATAAAACATACTTCTGAGGACCCAACCTTTCCAATTTAGAAATACCAAATAGATAGGATAAATAGTTCTGTCAGTAGAAAGGAATACACAATATTCTTCTTTCCATACTAAATTAATAAAGCTAAATAGGTTATGTTTGATAAGAATGTACGGTCAGATGTTAAGGTAAGTTACTAAGTTAAATGACAGACCTACTAAACAGTAGTCTAGATAAATCAAGTCTGAGCATGAATGTTTAGTAGTAGTTCAAAACATCAAGATCAAGAGTTGCACATTTGTATTTGCAGAAGCAGTAGATGACATTTGTATCTTTGCACCATTACGAGAATATTTGCAGATGATTAATAATGGCAATAAGAGAAGTCAGGTAGTTAGAGACCTATGCGTCCGACCTTTGCCACTGAGAATTAAATAGAAACAGATGAAGACAAGAACAAGAACTGATTTAAAACACAATAATCGACAAGATCTAAGACGGTCGGAATTCTCCACAGGACATCTTGTCAAATAAGCATGGCGGGTTATGTTATAGAGAGCTATTAAGGTTTTAGATTGCAATCGTTCAGTATAGTCAAAATTCAGATGAAAGTGCTTTTTTTTCGTAATCCACATCTGCTCTCTCCTTTAAAGAGGAATTATCACTTCTCTTTGTTTAATTATCTTATCCTCTACAATTTCCAAATATGTGTTTGTGAGTTCTGAACAATAAAATATAATTAAGAAATGAAAAATATGTACTTAACTCTTTCCTGGAACTAAGTGTCTCCATCGTGGCTCCCTATCCATCATTTCTAGAAATTGCCCCTGGTATGTGGAGGTGGAGAACCAGAAATAGTGTGTGTTTCTCCTCTTCTAATGCAATATGTGCCCTGACCGTGCCAGCATTGAGCTGGATTGCGATGTCAGTTGCTAAATCTTTACGCAAAAGGATAATCACATGACCAAAAGGCTCTTGCAAGTTATACGTTGCATTCATTGTTGTATTGAATGGGGTATTTTTTTTACAGCAGTGTTTCCAAGACCAGTCCTCAGGACCCTCCAACAGTCCAGGTATTGTCAGTATCTCCATTCGAATAAAACAGGAAAATATATAAATCCTGGATTGTTGATGGGCCATGATGCATTGTTTGGGAACTACTGTTCTAGAGAATAGACAGTTTCCTTCTTAATATTACAAATAGGAAATCTAAAATACTACCAAGACCAAGGTTTTAAATCAGATAACTGGGCTTCTAGGGCATCACTTTTATTTTGTCACAATAAGCAAGAATATTAAGCAAGATTTTATATATCACAAACATATAAGATATATGTGTACAAACTAAAATGGAGACACACAGTCTGTCTTTTTTACATATGTCCCTTAAAATAGTAATATGGCACCACAACTTGTATTTTATATTCATAATATAATGGGTCAGGTATCAGCATGACCATAGAAAAACCAATGCATTAGCTATATTGGATTATACTATGAATAGAACTGTCATAAATAATACCCTACGGAGCTATAGCCATACACAGAATGAATAGTACACAGAAGACAATTTCTGGCTGCCATCTATAGAGGAACTTTCATTAGCTTCTCAATGACTCACAAATCCTAGTGACAAAAATGTATAGGGTAAATAAAATGTATACAACATATTTAGGATATCTATATTTATCCTGCATAGAATATTATATATATATATATATATATATATATATATATATATATATATATATATATATATATATATATAAACCAAAAATTGAAGACAGGAGCACTCTCTGGGAATTTCAAATTTATATTATCAAAAAATCACCACCTCTACATCAACGTTTCGACCCTTCAGGGCCTTTATCAAGATAATAACAGTGTCAAAAAATGCCTATATATACAGTGAAACTAAATGTATAACGTACCCCATCTGTGTGAAAAGTTTTCTATCCACTTCCGTGTTATACATATATATATGATAGGAACATGTAGTTATGCTACCATAACCAGTACACTTCAAGCTTTAAAAATTTAAATATATTTTATAAAAATATTGTATATAGAGGACTTTTACAGATTGTCAAAATATAGGGTATACATTATATGTGTATGCTGCACTGGCTTGAAAAAGAGTGCAATGTGTTTAGTGGTATACATGTACATGTGATAGGGGCTGTGAAAGCGGAACGACGGAGCAATATTAACTGTAGAGTCAGTTTGAGATAAGGCAACATATTATGAAAGAGAAATCAGAAAAACATGTTATTTTATTGGCTGCACTTTAAAATGTTAGGTAAAATATTGGTTTTCAAACCAATGCACCAAAGGTCCACAATTTTAAAGTTTAGCCTTTAGAGTTTAGTATTATCAATAATGCCTTTACAGTTGATTGTGAAATCACTAGTGCTGATTCAAACTTTTTTCAATGTATTCATATAATGACACACACATACATATATATATATATATATATATATATATATTTATATATATAAACAAAATAATGATTTAGGCACTCACCCCTGAATGGTATGTAGATATATCTTGCCTTTGGTGCCTCCGACGTCCCATATATATCCAACGATAAAGTGGAGCACTCAGAAGGACTTAGTAATAGTGGATTTATTGGTAAAAAATTGTTTTACATCAGCATGTAAATCCTGTGATTCGACGTTTCGACCCCTCAGGGTCTTTTTCAAGACCCTGAGGGGTCGAAACGTCGAATCACAGGATTTACATGCTGATGTAAAACTATTTTTTACCAATAAATCCACTATTACTAAGTCCTTCTGAGTGCTCCACTTTATCGTTGGATATATATATATATATATATATATATACACTGAACAAAATTATAAACGCAACACTTTTGTTTTTGCCCCCATTTTTCATGAGCTGAACTCAAAGATCTTTTTTTATGTACACAACAGGCCTATTTCTCTCAAATACTGTTCACAAACCTGTCTAAATCTGTGTTAGTGAGCACTTCTCCTTTGCAGAGATAATCCATCCATCTCACTGGTGTGGCATATCAAGATGCTGATTAGACAGCATGATTATTGCACAGGTGTGCCTTAGGCTGGCCACAATAAAAGGCCACTCTAAAATGTGCTCTAAAAAGGCCACTCTTAATCTTAATATTAAGTCCACACATACACTGGAGTGACTGTTTCCTTGGTAGGCTTACCTAATTAACTTTATGTATTTAGTCCTTAGACAATTGTTTTACATATCGTTCACCATGAACTAACTAAGTTCCTCCTTTTGATAATCCCCGATCTCGATCACGGGAAGTAATTTTGGCAACATTTGTACTTTCTGTTCATTTACATCGAATAGCTTTTTATGTATTATTGTTTCGGAGTCACATTTCGTAGTTCCTCCTTAATTCATAGGCTCTTGCCTACATGTGACCTCTGTTCTCTAGTTCTATCATCATTTTTTCAACTAGAGAGTTTAAAACACTTCTGACACCATGTAGTTCCAATACCAGTTGTGCTCAGTTTCTACATGTATACACATGTTTCAGAAACCTGCCCTTTGCATTTATTGCATAGTAATATTATTTATATTTTGTATTATACAGTATTTCTTTGTTACTTTGGATAGCAGAGGACTGGTGTATTAGCAGGAGTATTGCTCATCTGCTTCAGATGACCCATATATATTTTGTTTAACTACTGCCTCTGCATGATGGAATAGCAGTTCTTGTTTTTCCTTGTTTTTCACTCACACCACCGTATCTTATTCGTCACTGTGTGCTCACCACATTTCTCACCTCTTTTTATTCCCATCTATTGAGGTGGCATATGTCACTATTCTAGTCTGAGTCTATCTTTATTTCTTTATTTATTATGACATTTATTCAGTCCTCCATATTCTTGTTATTATTTTACATGTAGATAGAGATCTTATGCATGTATGCACATCATGATTATACATAGTATTGAGCATTCACTCGTTGGTTGTTTACACCTTTATTAGCAACCGACTACACGCAGAACGGCGTTACACGCCTTTACGTCACAGCGGGTCACGTGTCCCGCATCAATACTTCCGGGTTTGGGTACACACAGGAGCTTCACTTGGATTGGTAAGTCCCTTTATTTTATATTGTATATATTGACTGTATAGTTTTTTCACTTGTTGATCTTGAGAAAGACCCGTTTTGGGGTTGAAACGTCGATCGGGGCAGTGTGTTATTTTTTTGCTAACATACAATAAAAAATACCATCTATTATATCTATTTAACATGGTTAGAACCAGGGTGCAAAATTGTCTCTGTACATGGAAAGGTGAGTGCCAAGCCTTTGGAGATATATATATATATATATATATATATATATATATATATATCTCCAAAGGCCATATATCTATCTACCCATCTATGAATCTATCTATCTATTTACCCATCTATCTATCTACCCATCTACCTATCTACCTACCTATCTATCTATCTATCTATCTATCTATCTATCTATCTCATCTCTAGCCCTGTCTTTCTACCTGTCTGTCTGTCTCTCTCTATGTATGGAGAGAGAGAGAGAGAGAGAGAGAGAGAGAGAGAGAGAGGGGGGGGGGAATGTAATCACAGTAAATTCTGATTTGGAAGTTTTTCGTTTTTTTAACATTGCAATTGTATAAAAAATGTTTACGAAAACTGTGGATTCCAAGTCACTTTGCCAAAGCCTATAAACATGTCACATTTTTTAGTCCATTCATTAGATTTAGAAAATAAAGGGATACAATTAAAATTGCTTTTTTGCTATTTTGTGACAAGCTGTCAGCTAAATTGTTTGAATAGGTTCACCCTGAAACCAACAAATTTATCGCAATTATCATGTACATGATCTTTTATAAAAGATTGAAATAAAACAAATAAAAATTGTAGGTTATAACTGTATGTGATGGATTAATGTCTACAAATATATCATAGAGAAAAACTATACTTTTAGATCATTGTTGACAATATTGCCCAGAAATCCCCATCTGCAAAAAGAGAACTGCAACCTAACAATCAATGGGGAGGGGGGTAAAAGTCCGACACGGATGGTTTTGGGTGCTTACATGTAACTTCAGAAGAAAACAATTTGGTGGTGAATCAATAAAAGCAAAGACATTGAAATATTTTGTATATATCTCTAAGCACAGTTTTAATCAGCCAAGTCCCACAAAAATGTCCTTATAAACAATGTATGAGAGAATAAATAGTTTTGGTCACAGCGGCAGCACCTTTCATACAAAAGTAGGTCTCGGGAGTGCCCCCTATCCTCTCTCTGTTCTTATAAACAATGTGTGACTTTTTACCATTTTTGTAAAGGTCAGCTATAAGACACTGATGTATATCTGCCTTTGTTTCCTAATGCTTCCATGTTATGTTCCTGTCAAACAGCAGTGGAGTCGTTTTAGAAGAATTCATTAACAGATCTAATAAAACATCAGCAAGTCACTTGTACATTATTTTTTTTTTTTAGCTCGAAGTGGATGAGTTTCCTTAGTGATATAATTAAATATCATGTTTTACACTGAGAAACATTTACTTATTGTCTTTTTGAATTGCAGTGCTGAGTTAAGCCCCAATCTGCTCTTTTCTTCTATGCAATGTAATACGATTCCTCTTTAACATAATCCTCCCCTTTATACCATTGTTAGAACAAAAAAAGTAATAAATCTTCTACATTCTTCAAATGTTTCCAAGAAATATTTAAATAATCACCTTCACTTTTGCCCTCTAATTAAACTTTTATTTCCTGGTCATCTAAGACTTTACATTATTTGTATTAATGATCTAGTACTTCCTTATACTGACCACAGATCCCGTATGTGAACTAGCAGTGTAGTGGTTATGGCACATCCCAGCGTAATCTGTCAAACCATTATAACACAGTAAGATACTTACAGGGAACTGCCAATTTTGTTCAATGGAAGATTTCATTTGACTTATTCATTGGCCAAGAGCACTCAGTCAATGAATAAACACCTACGTTGGCATCCACCTACGAGAGCTCTAGTAGACTGACAGTACCAAATGGGGTCAGCGACAACCAGACTGGGATAGTATTAGGGCACTCCTGGCACTATAAACAAAACAGTGTGCGGTATAAATTATGATTCTTGTCGCGTCCCTTGAAGCTCAAATTTGTAATGCTGATAATGTGAATGAGAAGAAAACGCCATTATATGTTATATACCATATGTTATATAGGGAGATGGATGGGAATGAGGAGTTATTATACACTAGGAAAAACTTACACCCTCAATATCATTAACAATTGGTAACGATAATCGTAAGACTCTATTAACATTTCTTTTCCATAGACTAGATGTAAAGAACCCTAGCATAGTTAGACATAGAAACCTAGAATTTGACAGCAGATAAGAATCATTCGGTCCATCTAGTCTGCCAAATTTTCTAAATACTTGTATTAGTCCCTGGCCTTATCTTACAGCTAGGATAGCCTTATGTCTATCCCACCCATGCTTAAACTCCCTCCCTGTGTTAACCTCTACCACTTCAGCTGTAAGGTTATTCCATGCATCCACTACCCTCTCAGTAAAGTAATACTTCCTGATATTATTTTAAAACCTTTGCTCCTCTAATTTAAGACTATGTCCTCTTGTTGTGGTAGTTTTTCTTCTTTTAAATACACCATTTTAATTCTTAAATTTAGTAATCTCGTACAAAAAAAGTTCAAAATTCAGTACAGAAAAATCAAAAATCAAAAAAATATTTTATGCATGTTTAATGTTTATGCCCTTTGCTAAAGACAACATTTTCCACATTACTGCCGTTCCCAATTTACTTTTGTTTGTGCTATATGAACAAAAGCAAGTTCCCACAAGTCAATAGTTGAGAAATTCTAACTATTGCTCCAGAAAAGCTATCATTCGAAACATCTTGTGGTCTGTTGAGTGGAAAACCTGCAATATTATCCCCGTTGCCACAAAGGTCTGTGGTGAAAGAAAGTTTTCAAGGGAACAAAAAACTCGAATTGGTATATGGGCAATTTGGTGAAAAGCATCACATCAACACCATTTATTTTTATTTTTAAGTAAGGGGATTTAGAATCAATGTGCTATTTAAAACAGTTCTACCACAGTGCTTTATGCTATCGAAAATCTTTTTTGAAACTCACGTCTTAGACTCTTAGTTTTGACAATCAATAAACAATGTAACTAATTTCTGTTAATTACTTACTCCTTGACTCTATAATGATTATTAATGAGCAAGATGGTTAATTATAATTATCATTCAAATTTGCAAAGGCTTTACTTTTCAAACAGAAAATTAGTAATTTGATTTTTTTTTTTTTGTTTACTGCATCACTTTAACTTTCAGTTATTACTCAATGAGAAGGTATCTTTGAGTGACCTTGTCAAGAAAAAGCTTTTAGCTTTCTTAGCATATAACACACAGAAATGATATAGCGTGAACATGATTTAGGCCTTGAAGACTTGTATCTTCAATATTTTAATCTATCCTCAAAGGAAAACATACTTTTACCCGAGGAGAAAAGTTTGACCCATTGCTGTTATAATAGCAGCTCACCAACAACGTCCTAAAGCTATATTCTTCTTGAAAAATAATTAAATAGATTTTCCTTTGCTATGTCACCTTTCTTAGATATAAAAAATGATTTATATCTGGCTTGCAGGATACATTTAAAAGCAAATGAATCACAAGTCAAATAACCTACTTGGATATGGACGTATACAGGTTTAATCTATTCAGAGACATCTGTATAAACAGTCAATCTTAAACAGATACATGAGGAAAAAAGGTAGACATGAATCCATAGTTGCAAACAAAAATAAGTGCAGTTGTATTTAAGTATTAAGCGTGATTTTATAGATTTAACTAAAGTAAACTTATTTATGGAGTTGTTTTTTTTATAATAAATATAGCTAAAAAATTTAAAATTAAAATACGGATTCTATAATAATAGAAGCACATATATAAGTATGGTCTACTGCAGTTTGTTTCAAATAAGTTGTCAAGGGCTACAAACACCCAAGGCTTTATCAATATCCCCATTAGAACAGAATAAGCAATCCATTACTCATGTGCTATTGTTGTTCCTTAGAGATTAGTTGAAGAAGTATTGGTCTACAATAATGTTGTCTAAACTTAAAAGAGTAAGGACATATATAATTGAGAATACCAAGCTAGAGGGTCAATGACTATAAAATCAATGACATAATGTACTGGAACTATGGATTTTTCGAACCAGGCTAAAAAAAGGAAGCAATATTAATTAAACATATAGGGGCTTACTTGAGTATCCTGCGTGTATTAGCAGAACTAAGGGTGAAGCATGGCAACTGTTTGTCCGTGGGGATGCGTATGTTTCAATGTCCAAGTCCATCTTAAAGTGCAAATGTCACTTCTCCAGAAATTACACTATTGAATAAAGCTTTGAAAATCAACTATAACTTTTGTTGAACATTTTTGTTTTCGCATTTGCACATTTGTTTTCTTTTAAATAGTATATTAGAGACTTGGTAAGTGGGTTCTCAATTTAGTTCTTGCCAGGTACAACCAGGATATGGAAATGCAAATGAAGACGAGGAAAAGAAACATTGTCTGTAGCTTTTCCTCCTCCATTAATTATTGTCATTGGCAGAAGAGCAAAACAGTTACAATGATGATTTAAAAATTGTCTTCAAAATTTTAATAATTCTAAACCTATAATCTTAGTTTTTATATAGATTCTATCACTTGCTATTGAACATGATTACACTGCAACCGGAAAACAGAAAACGTGAAGGTAGAGGTAAAAGGCATAGGATACATCTGGTTTGACTTCAACTGCGAGCCACTGCCCATTTTTTGGTATCATTAATAGCCACATAGACAAGCAAACCACCTGCTTTGCAATGTAATGATAATGCCTATTGATTGAATGAATTCACTTTTTGATTACATTTCGTGTTTACAATTACCATTTGTCTACATAATAACAGTTGCAATAATGGTGATGTTATACACATTTATTGTAGACATAACCAGCCTCCCTGCTGACTGCATTTTTATATGCAAAGTATATGATTAAAAGGTCACGTTTGCATTCTCTTAAGAATGTGTACAAATGGTTTTGAAACCAATACAGGGCAGTTAACCTTATTATTAACATATTAAAAAGCAACTTAATAGCCAGCATCACATTATATAAGAATGTTTACAAATCCAACTTACAAGCTTAATTTATTGTTGTTGCAATCAAATATAACCTCATAAATTACTAAGAAATAACCATATAAATAAAAGCTGGGTACTTGAACCTAGACCGTAATTGTTCTATTCATTAATAGTTGAGTCTGGGAAACAAAATCACTGACTTAATCTGACATGAAAAAAAATGTTGATTAAAGCTCTCTCTGATTGCAATCTTTGTTGATGCTATTTGGTTTCCCAGTTAATGCTTTTGTATAGTGTTTTGCAACATGCTGGAGCAGGTGATCAGCTGCAGGTGTGCTTTAAGGGTATAAAAGACCGAAGCAATTATATGGCAGTCGTTCGATCTTCCTATCTTCCTACCTTGTTTGGCATTAGTGGGAAGAGGCAGTAAAAATTACGAAGCATCATCTGCCCCCCTGGCTAACCCTCACTTGGTTACTCCTCACCCTTGTGTGGTGGGAAGTGTCTTAATTATACACTTGGGTTCACACAAATCGTCGCCACTTCCACCCACAGAAAAGGTCATACACTTGATCTAGTGTTCCAGTCTGGACTTGAAGTGTCACCAGTAACTGTAAATCCAGTTGTTTGGTCAGATCACCACTCCATTCACTTCTCCATTGTATCACAATCAGCCAGACAACAGCCTCAGAACCTGGTAAAACACCGCTCATTAAAAGGGGTGACGCCATTGGATGTAACATCACAAATGGATCTAAGTGAACTAATGGACACCTGTGAAGACCCCAGGTCCTTAGTCCGACTCTACAACAAAACCATGAGAAATATCCTAGAAAGCATTGCACCAACATGCATACGCACTGTCAAAACCCCCAATAATGCACCAAGACACAGACTCAGGTTCCAGTTCATTCAGCCATGCTGCCCATACCTTCAGGAACTCTTTACCGTGTGCAATCAGAGAGACATCGTCCTTACAGACTTTTAAAGAAAATCTAAAGACTCACCTCTTCTATCAGGCATTCAGTCCGCTCAGCTGAACTTCACAAACTCCTAAATTTTATGTCTTTATGTTTCTATACGTGTAAAGTGCTTTGAGTCTCAAAGTCTAAACTCGGTTCACTGGGTCAGCAGCAATAAGCAACAATCTACTTTTAGTGAATAGGCAGCTTAAATATATTTCTCCAAAGTATCTAATACTTTCAACTTTAACCATCCAACTTGTTGTTCTCAAGCCGGTCGCCAATGAAACTTTTGCAAGTGTATTACGTTATACATTGATATTTAAAAGTCTATAAACATATACATCAACATCCTTAGTATAAAAATAGTCAACGAGCAAATTAGATTCTATTATTTTCAGTATTTTTTTGCTACTCATAAAGTAAACAATATATATTTTGAATCTATTATTCCTGCAACACAGTTGATGATTCACCACAATCCATTATTAGTGTGTAAGCCCCCTTGTCATTTTGAATGTCTATTTTCTAACAAGGTACACAACATCAAACCAATTTATGAAATCCCATGGATTGACCTGCATCTACCCCATTGAAGTCACTAGGAGGTGGATTATATTTGCAAGTAATAATAAAAACTAGCATGAGTCCTTATAACATTTTGTTAGCCATGAATACGTGATCCATGAATCTAGGGTTTCAAGCTTACTTAGCAAATAGACACATTATGGTATTAAAGCCAGCTTTTGTAGTGATCGTGTTAATCTCCTTACTGAACTCGGAAACACTGTATGGAAACTCTGATGTTCAGGAGACAAAGAACTTGTTTGAGCAAGTAACATCTAACAGAACAATCCAGTATATAAATGGTTATGAAACCAGTTTCCTATGCTACTTTTAGGTTGCACTTTACTACAAAAAGACATATTGTTCCACTTATACATCTTCTAATAGCAGCCAAGTAAACAACCGAGCTTCAAAGTGTTTAGATGAAATACCTTCTGACATCTACACATGGAATTGTTCCTATCATGGAATAAAGTAATCTTCAGAAAGGCTACTGGAAAAACAGAATGCATCGTCAGTGTGCAGTAACAATTCTCAGCAGTGTGTAATTGTGTAACTCTGCACGAATCACTAGTACATTCAGTAATCTTGTGCACCAGCTGGTCTCGTTACAAAGAAAAATGACAAATTAAAATGACAAAATCTCCTGAAAAATGTTAATACTTTAAAGCTCCACTTCTGATCTTACTTCCCACATAGAAAATGATAGCAGATATACTTGTTTTCGTCTTTTATTTTTATTTTTTATTTTTTTTTCCATACCTTTGTGGATTGGATAGATGTGTACTGACTAGAAAACTCACCGTGTACACGTACTGAAAGAAATTCTAAAATGAATGCTATCATGTAAAAGAAATCACTCAACCATTAAAAATTGGAAATTGCATAGTGGGAAAAAGCAAGGACTCTGTTACCAGAATACATCATGTTTAGTTCATCTTTTAAAGCGACAGAGAGCTTTAGTTGGAGCAGCAAATGCCATTATATTACATTACACGACTACACAAATTATATGTCTGGCTAATTATTTGATATATGGTTTAATGAAAGAATCAGAATTAATTTACAAGATTTTTAAAAATGTATTGTAGTGATTTTGTAAAATGTTCATTTCTGGAATTCAATGTGTTGAGGGGGAGTAGCCGAGTAAGTTAGATAAATGTTTTATTTTATATCAAAACACTGCTATTCATATATTTGGATACAGCTGCTAAAGAAACGTATGCATAAAACCCAAGTCTGAGTCAAAATTTGAGATATGGAGCAATCACTATGGAGACCTATGAAATGCTTCTGCTGTTTGCTCTGGTTTTTGGTCCACAAGACCTAAGTATACTCATGTTATATTGTCCTTCCTCCGAATGGAGGAGGAGGCTTCCTTTTGTCAGCGACCCCACTATTTAATCAACTGATAAATGCTTTGTGTGCAATTTGAATGCATTTTATAGATTTGTGCTTCTCTGTATGTTGGTTTTTTTTGCATGCTCAATTCACGATAGTTTTTGCAAAAAGATAATAAATGTTTTGTAGCACTCTGTACCTTAAACCTGCCACACCCTCGCCCCATGCTAAAATATTTCTTCCTTATTTGTGTGCATATACAATACAGACAATACATAAGAACACGGTCACATAGGCCAACCACAACTCTCCAGAGAAATAAATACTAAGGTTAATTTGTCCTACTCATTGTGTGAGAGTTCAGATGCAGCTAACTTTCACAGTCTTTTGAATGGCTACAAAATTGTAATTCTTTCCCCACAAAAATTGTATTGAGAAGATCCTAATGCAAGTTATGTTACCGTACACCTTTTCTATTATAATAATATACCATGTGCATTCAAAAGAAATACTGAACCCATAGAGCCCATTTTAAAAAATAAACTGTGATTAGGGGAATGAATGTTGAATTATTTTCTTAAAATTTATATTTTGCAAAATGGGAACACATAAAATGGTTTGCTTTGTCAAACTCCCCTTTTAACCCTGTTATTGCCACAAGGCTATGCAGTGAATTGTAAAGCAACGAGTTACTCAAGAACCCTCCGGCTCTGAAGGACTTAAAAGGTTTATTGCCGTATATCAACAACAGGGTAGATGTACAGGAAAAGCCACTGCACAAAAAAGGAACATAGCTTCAGGGTGTCTGACCCACATTTATTGTCATAATGTGTTACATTGCATTTAAACAGTACAAACTTTCCCTTTGTCAGTTGCACGGATGAAAAAAATATATAGATAAGTTCTCTCTGCTTCTAGTTTCCTCGTTTGCTGAAGCAAATCATATTAAATTCAACGAGAAAATGGAAAAGGTTTCCAAAATTATTAGTTCTCCCCTAGAAATGAGTCGGAATGTATTATTTTCGAGGAGCCAGTCTGTTGCTGGGAGCTTTTAGAACTATTTTGTGTATCTTTATATCTATAGCATTTACAGTATATCTGTATGTATGCTATCTATCTATCTATCTATCTATCCATCCATCCATCCATCCATCCATCCATCCATCTATCCATCTATTTATCTATCTATCTATCTATCTATCTATCTATCTATCTATCTCTATCTATCTATCTATCTCTCTGCCTGTCTGTCTGTCTGTCTCTCTCTCTCTCTCTTTCTCTCTCTCTGCCTGTCTGTCTATCTATCTGTATTTTGTCCATCTGTATATCCATCTGTACATCCTTTTTATATGTATGTCCTTCCATCTACCTCTCTTACTGTCTACCCATTTCTGTCTGCTCCTCCTTGTACATACATATATCTGCAGCTGTCTGTGCTCACTTGTTTGTCAAGCTGGGAATTCTAGGAAACACTATTTTTTTGAGTTTCTGTGTCCAAGGCATGACTGTTCAAAGTACAACTTGAGATATGCAATTGATGTACCGTATATACTCGAGTATAAGACGAGTTTTTCAGCACATTTTTTTGTGCTGAAAAACACTCACTCGTCTTATACTCGAGTCAGTTGTCTGTATTATGGCAATTTTCATTGCCATAATACAGACAAGGACCGGGGGCTGTCAGGAAGCTGTAACTTACCTTCACCGCAGCTCCTGTCAGCTCCCTTCTCTCTCCTCCGTCCGTGCAGCTCCCAGGTCAGCTTCCTCTGCAACTCTCGCGAGAGCCGCGGGGTCAGAGCGTTGCCACGGGTTACCGTGGCAACGCTCCGCGCGGCCGCGAGAGTTGCAGAGGAAGCTGACCTGGGAGCTGCACGGACGGAGGAGAGAGAAGGGAGCTGACAGGAGCTGCGGTGAAGGTAAGTTACAGCTACTTGACAGCCCCCCTCCTACAGCCCATCCACTGGACCACCAGGGAGTGAGAGCCCCCCTCCCTGGCCAGCTAACAAGCAGGGAGGGGGGGACGAAAAAATAAATTTAAAAAATAATATAAAAAAAATAATAATAATAAAAAAAAAATAATAACAACATTAAAAAATATATATATTACAGTAATAATTAAATAATAATAATTAATAAAATGCCCACCCCCACCAATGCTCTGCACTCACACACACACACTGCACTCACACACACTGCATTCATACACACACTCATACACACACTGCACTGCATTCATTATATACACACACTGCACTGCATTCATTATATACACACACTGCACTGCATTCATTATATATACACACTGCATTCATACATACACACATACAGACACTGCATTCACACTGCACTCATACACACACTGCACTGCATTCATTATATACACACTGCACTCATATACACACACACTGCACTGCATTCATTATAAACACACTGCATACACACTGCACTCATACACACACACTGCACTCATATACACACACTGCACTCCATTCATTATATACACACTGCATTCATACACACACTGCACTCATATACACACACTGCACTGCATTCATTATATATACACACACACTGCACTCATACACACACACTGCACTCATATACACACTGCACTCATATACACACACTGCACTCCATTCATTATATACACACTGCATTCATACATACACACTGCACTAATACATACACACTGCATTCATTATATACACACTGCACTCATATACACACACTGCACTGCACTCATACACACACTGCACTGCATTCATTATACACACACTGCACTCATATACACGCACTGCACTCATATACACGCACTGCACTCCATTCATTATATACACACTGCATACACACACAGCATTCATATACACACTGCATTCATACACACACACACACACTGCATTCATTATAAACACACACTGTAAATAAATATTCAGTTAATATAACTTTTTTAGGATCTAATTTTATTTAGAAATTTACCAGTAGCTGCTGCATTTTCCACCCTAGTCTTATACTTGAGTCAATACGTTTTCCCAGTTTTTTGGGGTAAAATTAGGGGCCTCGGCTTATATTCGGGTCGGCTTATACTCGAGTATATACGGTATATGTGTGTGTGTGTGTGTGTGTGTATGAGTGCATGCGTGCGTGCGTGCAAGTCTGATTATATACAGTTAATACATTTAGTAGTTTAGTTAAGATTTATGAATAGCAAAGCACCATGGGTGTTTTTCTTCAATTTGGTAAAAACAAGCCTCTCTCTGTTGGAGATATAATATTTATAAAAAATAAAACCGCATTTGATAATTTCACATAAACAAAAAGCAAGGTGTGGGATAACATACCCTATCATTTTGAAGCAACAAATTGCCTATTTGGATTTTGTTTTGCAGCCTCTGAAACATTATCCACGGCTTTTCTTTAAACAAAAGCTCAGAAACTATGGTTTTCTTTCCATGTTGCCATCTTTTACTATTAACAATCATTTCTTGACCTATCTCAAGTACAAGTGCTACAAAGAGCAGAACAGAGAGAATGAAACATGCCAGTAAATCACAAGGCCAGCTATTTATTAAACCCGGATTTTCTGATGTAGAAATCTCCCAAAAAGGCATGCGATTTGATGCAATATAAATCAATAGAAAATCTAGTTGGAAAGATTGCACTGTATGAAGCCTATTTTATTTAAGTGAGGGAAGCAGAGATACAGACAGGGTGAAATGAAGTCTACTCTGCCAATCCCCAGCTATCTCTCTCATTATAGAGGAATAGAGAGATAGGAGAGGAAAGGGAGGGGTAAGAGGAAGAAATGGGGAGAATAAGAACATGGAAGAGATGGAAAAGACAAATAGAGAGGGAAAAGGGATATGTTGAGAGAGGAAAGGGGGAGAAGAATGGGCTCTAGAGGAAATGAAGCAGGGTAAGATTGCTAGTGTGTGGGAAAAGGTTTGTAGTAGAGAAGAAAAATAATCAGATGTGGATAATGTTGTGTTGTTTTTGTGAATGTCTGTGGCTTTTGTTGGTTTGTCTGCCTCTTTATAATGTAAAGGTGATTTTTATCAGTGAATGTGGAGGGGAACGCTCATTTACTTATCCCTTACATTGAAAACACTATGAATTTGTGAAGTGTGAGAAATAAAATAAAATCCAGAAATGTACTACTGCAACTGGGTTCCTCCATCTTAGTTCCCTGTGGGCTCTTTTCATTTGCACCTGACAGTCAGCAAAGAGAAGCATGCGGAAAAGAGGAGAAATTAAACCATGTTTGCATTTATCCTCCTCATTTGCAATGTTTACCTGTCTGTGAGTTTGGACTGGGCTGATTGTAATGTAATATAAAAAATCTTTAATATAAATGGAAATGATAATTGAGCATCACATACAAAAGGTTAACACAAGTTTATGTGTTGTGTATGTGGTATAGTGTGTTTATTTCTAATTTTTATTTATTTGTTTTCTAGACATGTAATCTTCGCACACCAGCCATTTATACATACATATATATATATATATATTTTTTTTTTTTCATCAGTGTGTTAGAGAATTAAATTGCCTTAGAGCCAGGCAGATGGTCCGTTGAACCTGTGTGTGCAAGTCACAATGTCATGGGCAGCCTATGGATGGCAATGGCGTAAGCATGCTGTGTGTGCTATGTGTACTGACGCTTGATGGAAAAGTTGCTCAAAACTGACAGTGTTAGCCTAAAAGAGAGTATTCCAGGTGGTTGACAGACCAGGATGGTGACATATGCACAGCAACAAAAAAAAAAATAGATCTAAAATGCAATATTTTAAAATATTTTAAAACAAAAGCAAAGAGGGTCTTTGCACCAAAACCACTTCAGTAAGATGAAACGATAAAGTGGTTAGGGTGCTTAGAGTGACCCTTTAATATAGTTAGAGGCAAACTGTACAGAAAAAAAAAAAAAAACAGTCAGCACTCTTGTCCACCACAGACATTGATTTAATGAAATAAAATAGCTTATCTGTGTGTAAAGGTAAAAATTAATCCAATGTGAGGGCCAACCTAAATCCCAGATAATGCTATTCTATTCTAAATTCCTTTCCTGATCCATTTGACAGTGTCTTTCTTGATAATGTTAGCAGGCTTATCTCAAGCATGCTATGCTCTGAAGGCTAACATTTAATTAGCACTTTAATATGTCACTATCTTACTGAACACGGTATGGATTACTAAAAATAGGGACATGTTTTTTGATAACCTGCATTTCCATCCGTAACACGACAATGATTTGATTTACTAACCAAGCAAATGACACATGTTAGCTTACTTTTTATCAATATTATGGTTATATCATTACAGTAATAAAATATTTGTACTTTATAATTAACAAACATTAAGTACATAAAGGTATACCGTATAACAAAAACTATTTTCTTTCTTTAGATGGTTCATTTATAAAGCGAAAGCAAAGGGAGCACATATGCAAATATCTTATATTAAAGAAAAGCATTGGATTGGCTAAGATTGTCAATTCTGATTATCTCAGCCAAGGAGGCAGATCGGAGGTGTGGCCAGTGCTAGCAGAGTGAAATAAAGGTGAGCTTTTATCCTATTTAATAGGGACATTAGGGAACTGGACACCTAAATAGTGATTTTAACAGTATAGGGCCAGGAATACACATTTGTATTCCTGACCTTATAGTGTTCCTTTAAGGCTCATGGGCTCAAAAAAGCCCTTTTACTAGTTTACTATTTTACTACCTAATGAGACCAGACATAGGGTCTCACTAGACAAGTACTGGCAGTGAAATTAACCCTTCCGGTGCCACAGCATGTATTAGTGCAAATATGTATTTATACCCGAGTCTTCATATAAAAGATATATGTATTTACATTATTGTTTGGGTTATTTATTTCTCACTACCATTTTAAAGACTGTATCTCCTTCGAACGACTATATAACTGCACTACTATCAGTTCAACCCCTTTATCGCTACTCTACTTAGGTGCCAACTGCCTCTTTCAAACACACACAGTGTATCTAGACAAACAAACAGACAGACAGGCATTTTTTTGATTGACAACATAAATGCAAGAACTAAAAATGCAGAAAGCGGGAACCTCTAGAGAGTCCCTTTGACATATAGAGTGGAATCCCTGAATGACAAGTGTGTGATCAGCAGCTTCAAATGCAAACAGGGAAATCATGCAAGATGAGTATGAAGGAATAAGCCTTGTATTTTCAGTGCTGGGATTGCTGCTTACTTTGTTGAGCAGTCTTTCAAGCATGCCGGCTGAAAGTGAGATTGCATTAAATCCAATAGGTTATGGAGGCTGAGAAAGTTAATCATGTGGGACAATACAGCAAAATCTATACGCCTGACTGTAAAAGGCTGAAGGAAGTCAAGAGTACTTATTTTTTTTCCCCAGTTTGGCTATTTATAAATCCAGGTTTTTTTTTCTTCTTTTTTTAAATGAAATTATCAATGTAAAATAAAAAAATAAAGCTCTAAAATGCAGAAAAAATGTACATGCTGAAAATATATTTTAAATCATACTGCAAGAAGAATGGGGAGAAAGGTGAGATATGACAATACTTGAAACCGTAAAGGTAATGATTTCGAATACAGCTGCCTAGAGCGTGGTGGGTAAATCAATTTTTTTTTTCTAATGCCGATTTTCCATTTCTAACATTAGGTATAAACCACGGGATGAAATAATGCAGACAGTGATAGAAATGAGAATATTTTATTTCAAAGGATGTATGCAGCTTCTTTAAGAAAGTTTTATTGCAGGAGATTCATGTGAAAGCATGAAAAAACTTAAATATTAACTGATCTATTCACCGTTTTACGAAAAAAAAAAAATCTGCCGGGAAATTGTCTTGACTTTGATATTCACAAAACAGTTGAAAATCCAGAATTAGGTTTGGAATGGATGAAGAAAAACACTGGAAAGCTATTTAATGGTAAGCTCTCTAGTGTGAACACCGTGGCTTAAACCAATATAATGGTTCACATTTTAGAAAAATTACATTTCTATATTTATTTTTTTTATCATTCTTTATTTTTATCGTGCTTTCAATAACAAACAGGCTTGCAATGCCATATCAGCAGGTGCAAGCTGCAAACAAAGATCAGTAGCAAGGCATAGATAAACAGCACAATTTAAGGTATTATGGAAGGCAGACTAAACATATATCACAACATGAGGTTAATTCACATTTTGTCAAATATACAAGACATGCTTATACCAGTCAGTGAGTAGAGACTTTAAGGCTGGGTTAAATAGGCTAGATTTATTTAACACTGACTGCTGGATTGGATATCTTAGTGAAGTATCATATGTTTAGATGGTAAAGTGTATCTAAGATGGGAAAGGGCCACCAAGTGTGAGGCACATATTGTTCTATCCAAAAGGTGATAGCCTGGCAATCTAGTGAGGGGGAGTATATCTGAAGGTCATTCAAGCATTTGGCAACAGGCTCTGCATATTAAAAAAATAATAAAAACCAAAACTGAACGCAAATAATAACAACTGAGGAGAATGACACAGGGACATTCTGCAGGTCAGTATCAGCCAATACCACATGTGTGAGGCAAGCAGAATCTGGGCTTTCGTATTGGCAAGCAGTGTCGATGATGTCCACCTCCATCCTTAGGCCTTGGTCGGGAATCCCCCAGAGCATGCAGGCCATCATAGCGATGTTGCTGCTCCTCCGCCCCATGAGCCCGGTCTGGCAAGCATTCCATTGACTCTTTATCACTAGGCTCTTCGTCTGCATAGACATCGTCATTCACCCGCTGAGAGCCCCTATCACTGACAGGGTCACATGGTTGCGGGCATCTGAAGGACTGAGCGTCCAACGGGCACTCGGCTCATGATGTGTTAATGATAATGTTAATGATGTGTTAATGATGTGTTCGGTCTATGCTGGAGGTCCCCCCAGGAGCAGGCAAGGCAAGGGTCTGCTATAGCTGTCAATCCGGGCCCAGAAGGCTGTGCAGGCCGCTTCAAATGCTGTGTTGAAACTGATTTCCCATGAGGGCATGTGAGGCATTCTCCAGGGTTCACCTGGTGTCGAGCTGGGTTGATGGTGGTCGTGCTTATGCAGGTCTGGTCGCTCAGGTTAGTGAGCTCTGCTTCTCCCCGCCATACTGATTCCTTAGCAGCAGCCATCTTGTAGCCTCTGCGGAGTTTCAAGCTTACAGGAGTTGTGCTGGCTTACTGCTATCGGAGGGCTGAGATTTCTTGGTGGGGTCCGGGATAAGCCCCACCGGACCACGGGGGGGGGGGGGGAGTATGGGTGCTGGATGTGTGCAAGAATGGCCCCTCCAGGCCAGGATCGGAAGATTGGCCGCTTTTCCCGCCCCATCCACGGAGGAGGCCACTGGTTTCAACTGGCAGTGAGCGTGGGCATATAGTTGGGTAGTGCTTGCTTTGTTTCCAGGGATGCCCAAGAGTTGCCAGGCAGTGACAGGAAGCCAGGTATGGGCTGAAAACAATGATTTTGGGGCAATAGAATGCTATTTGCGTCTGCTCGTCCTGATGGTCAGGTCCCACCCCAATTTCTATATTTCCATGTGGGTTTCTGCCGCTATCATTGAACATCACGTAAGTCATATTAAGGTCTTGTATATAGGATAAAAATGTCTACTTTTGTTATGAAGGAAACAGCCATATCTGCTCTGACTTATTCAATTTGCAAAACAAAATATCTGTTTGCTTGTTTGTAGTAGGTTTCTTATGTACTGTGCAAATCTCAACTCTTTCTTTCATAATTAGATTTGTTGTACATATATTATAATTTCTACTTAGATCAGATGCACATTGCCATCTTTGTTTTCTTTTCCCTTGTGAACTACAATATCTTTTTTATTTCTTCATTAAAATTTCAATCATGTCGGTGCTGGGGGACAGAAGACAGAAGATAAAAATAATGCGAAGATACAGTGTGAAGGAGGCTTTAAGCTGTATGGATTATTGGGATACAATTTTTACTGTACACGTTCACCTGCTATGAAACAACAGGCAATTATTCTCCCCAGGAAACGTATCCACACAAGTGTCAGATACTGTTTGTGTGTAAGCATGGAAGATAAATGTAGCACTCCGGTTTTTACAATTTATATTCCACTTCAGAAGACTCCCAGGGAGAAATCATGTTTTTGAAGTTTGTGATTTTTTTTTTTGATGCTCCATAAATTACTCACATAACAGCATATACATTTTTTCTCTGTACATTTCTTTGATATCTATATTCTGACATAAGTACACATCATGTACGTGGAGATGTACTGCTCTATGAAACGGCTTACTAGATGCTATTTCTTCACAGTGAGTAAAAATAATGCAATTTCAGTCCAGTGTTACTGTCATCCCAGTTTGTATTTCCTTTAATCCCTTTATGATCAATCATTTTTTTTCAAATATAGTAACAGATAATAATGAAATGCAAAAGAAAGTAGGGCAGTTCCAGACAACCCATTTTGAAAGCAGCAAGCAATACATTAAAGTCAGCATGTTCAAGTGATCAGTTAGAATCCAGTACTCATTCCTACTGGCTAAACCTTAATTATCTTGTTGAGGTTGAGGTATATGGCACAGGATTGTAATGCAGTTACAGAGAAGCCTGGGATGGGATAGTGAAAGGAAAAAGGGAGAAGTTAGGAGAGAGATGGAAAGAAAAGTGTGGAAAGGATTGAGAGAGGAAAATGACCATCCACCTACACTCTTCATGGAATCCCCAAATGTAGGAAATCGAAAGGATAATGGCTTTTCAAGTCTGGGGGATATGCTTGTGTGAAGATACTCAAAGGAGTGGGTTCAAGAAATGGTTCTGGGCATATAGTCCAGCCAGGGCCTCCAGATAAGTCTACATTATTCTGGTATGTCATAAAGTGGGCCAAGAAGTGTTCTTCAATGTCCAAACCATTCCTTAAAAAAAAAAAAAAAAGTGCCATACCAATAAAGATTGAAGTTTTTCGGTTTTAGTCCTGTTCACTAGGTACTTAGTTTAAAGTACAAATGTGTCAGATAAACCAGTTCTACTAAAAGCAGACACATTAGACAAAGTAAAAACACAAAAGTTACAATTGTTTTAAGGTTCAGAAATATTATTATCAATTTTTTTAAAGGTTCAGAAATATGATTACGAGAAAAATAAGGAAAATATAAGCGGAAGAGACAGCTGTTGAAGGAGGTGTTAAAAAGAATATTGAAACAAAATAAAAATGTGGTATGCTTCTGGTGTTCTTCTAGCAGTTTTAAAGGTTTTTGATAAAAAGACAAAATAATATGGTGAAAAAAAGTAAAAGAAATAGTAATTTTGCAGTCACAATATTTCTGTAACACAGGTTTCCAAATTGACACCTAGCCAATATTGAAAGGAAATGGTAGTCCAAAACAAAAGTCGGAGGGCCTTGGCTTGACACCACTTGCTGTAGCTAGCATTACCTCCTTCCCCACAGCAATTTTCATGTTTTCCATGTTCTGCATCCCTGCTATTGTTATATAGAAAATAATATGTTATCTAATTTAGCGCCTACTGTGAAGATAACTATGTCTAGCAATAAAAATAAATGTAGTATATTCAAATTTTAAATGATATTGTGGGTCTGTTCACTAAATGATGAGTTGTGCTAAGCTGGAAATCAGCATATAAATTGTAGGCTAAATTAAACCAGTTAAAAAAGTTGGTATTTTTTCCAACTTGTGTAGTTTTTTTGTAATTTTGTAAGTTAGTTGCCAGCTCCACGATTATTCGCTGTTTAGCTAATAGAACCCCCGGTGTTTGAATAACAACTTTTTGTTAAGACGTCTCTAAGCAGCTGGGCTGACTTCAGAATAATTGGACAACAGACTGCAGCGTGGTTAGAATTATACAAATTACATTATCTGTTTTCTAAAAGTACAACAAAGCACTATTGACTGAAATTTGACCCTCAGTAAAAGACGATCAAAAGCATGCCACGCATTTAAGCAAAAAAATCTGACTGTATCTCTATGTAAATGATGCCCTGGTGTACCTTTACGTAAATTTAGATTTCTTATTTATTTGCTTGAACAGACATACGTGATGGGTAGGCTACAAAATAAACAATCTTTCATCACAATACGGGCAGAATCAGAAATAGATTTGTAGGTGATGTATAATTGTAAAACTTTTCATTTTTATTCAAATCACGGTTTCTATTATGCTATATCAGTTTACAGGAGCACAAACAATACAATAGACATATATTTTATTCTACCCACAAAGTAGCTCTTTTAAGCTTTTTGTAATTGGAAGTCACTAAGTGTTTTGACACATTTTGTTCTTCAAGTATTGTTTTCCTTCTTAAAACCAGTATTTTTTTTTTTATTGGATGGAATATAAATGTAAGAGATTCTACCAGTAATCACACATGACGTTGCCTTTTACATACAAAATAGATAGGTTAAGAACAGTATGCTGTGTTTTAAGATCTAAAGTGCAGCATGTATAGGCAAGCACGCAAGGCACATCCCCCCATAATTGCTAAGGAATTCAGTCTTAGGTTTCTCATTGTTGGGTATAATCACAACTTATTTTGATGTATCTCCTATGTAGTAGTATATATTTATGGGTAATACCAAAGGGAAAGGATTAAATGTGTAAGATAAAATCTGTTTTGCAGTTGTATTGAAAAAAAGCAATGAATGTTAAATTTAATTTTCCTCAGCCGAACTGTTTCAAAGTATAATTTTAACCTCTGAAAACATAACTCATTGCAATATTTATGCTATTTAAAATTCTAGGGCAACCAAAATAGAAACATACATAGTTGTTCACACTAAGGAAAAAGAAAAGCAAAAATGTGTTGACAATGCCATTTCTCTACAATGTCCCGATTTTGTGAATATTTTTGTGATCACACACAAATGTTAATTTAGATATCATAGGGATAATGAAGCAACAGATAAATAAGGGCAGCTAGAGTTGGATGGATTACTCTAGAAGGGGCAGTTGGAATGGATTTGGAAGAGAAGAATCTATTAAGGATTAAGCTAAATAAGTGTGAGTTGCAGTAGTTCAGACATTGTGTTACAATAAAGTGTGTTAAACTTCTGATTATGCTTTGTTGCATGATTAGTGATCAAAGTTTGGAAATGTTTTAAAAGTGAACGTCGGCATGCAAATGATTGGATGTACGGAGAGATGAGAACAGAGAAAAGGTTAACAGTGAGAAAGGTGAGAAAGTTTTTTTTTAGGGTTATGGTTGATGGGTAATAATCACAGCTCATTACTCGAGATACGTTGCAGAAAACCTTTACGATATTTTAGTTAGAAAACCAGTTTTACAGGTAAGTAAAAGGTGATAGAATTGGAAAGGAAGGACGGGCATAGAATGTTATCTACATAGAGTTGATACAGAAATCCATAGCAATTTCTAAAGATGTGAATAGGACATCCTGTCACACGTGGGACAGAGGATTTAACAGTGTTGATCGCTTGAATCAAACATTGTTTACTTTGATGATTTTTATGAAACAATCCTAAGGTAATAGAATCAAGAATTATTAGGTACAGAAAAACTAAGGTTTTACCATCATCTGCAATTGTACGTATAACACTAAAAGAAAACCATGTCCTAGCACATCTATGGAGTATACCAGTGACTTGCCTAAGGCTAAAAGCAGATGAAACTAGACTTCTTTTTTATACTTGGTTTGTTATCAGTATACATAGAGCTATATTCCCTGCATAATGGTCAAAAGGGGAACCACATGACTCATTGTGAATATTGTATAAATATAACTAAGATGCTTACTTTTTTTCTCTTGAAAAGATATCTAGAACATATGCTTCTAAAGGTATATTTTACACATAACTGACCTGATTGTTTTTCATCCTCTTATCTACCTACACTTGGTGTGCCTACTTTATCATGTATCTTTGGGACCATTACCACTGCACATCTCTTCAGATACATCCTATTACTACATTCTAGAAATTAAGTATTGTGTTTCTAATGCCAAACACTGCTGGCCCACATTATAGCTTGTGTCATAGGCTTATGGATTTGCATAAGCAAAAAGGTCAACATTTGGAAGTGTCCCTTTTGTTTGGCAAGGACTCCCACCTCAAAGTGACATGTCCACTTAAAATGTGACATCCAGGAGGAGAAGGGAATAGAGATATATCCACAACATCCCCATTTCTTGTAGAAAAACTGTCAATAACTATGTTATGGGTTTACTCTTATACAGAGGCAAGAGTTTAAATGGGGTCTTTATAAAAGCAAGCTGCATTTAATAGAACGGCAAAGCACTGCAGGCAGAAACTGTTTAATAATCTACCTTTTGCAGCATTAAAAAAAAAAAATACTTAGACATAAGAGAAAGTAGCCCCAATGTTGTATCACACACATTTTTTTATTGAATTGGATTTCAGCATGCAGTCAGTATTAGCTTTTCATAAGCGTCCATTCTTTTTTAAAAAAATCTCTAAAGGGACAGTGCGTTTTTTACTTGAAAACTGTTTGAAAAAAAACATGATTATGATCATGTATTTTTTTTAGATAGACCAAGATGGCTTATTCTAAGTTCATTCATAATCAGCTGCAACATGTAACATTGTTTACATGACTCTTGTTGTGTGTCAATTATTTTTTTTCCTTAAAAAAGACTGCCAAGAACAATTTGCTTTTAATGAAAATACACAAGACACCAATGAATAGTGCAGTAAGAACTGCAAAGCTACAAATGACAAACAATTCAATGTCAGATTGTGTTAAATGCCAATGAGCAAAGACACAATGGTACTTAGCGAGACACTAGACATATCTATTCTTGCTACCTTTCAAAGACAATACTATTCTTGATTTTAAATTAAGGCTACGATGAAACAAAATTTGGTTCACTTGTCATACTATGTCTTAGTTAATATGAACTAGAGTTTTAAAACCACTACACCCCCTCCCCCTTCAAAAAAGTGGTGTAAGTTCAGAAGTTAAAGGGACACTATAGTCACCAGAACAACCACAGCTTATTGAAAATGTTCTGGTGAGTAGAATCATTACCTTCAGGCTTTTTGCTGTAAGCACTGTCTTTTCAGAGAAAATGCAGTGTTTACATTACAGCCTAGTGATAACTTCACTGGCCACTCCTCAGATGGCTGTTAGAGATCCTTCCTGGGTCATGGCTGCCTAAAATGCATCCAAATATTCAGTGCCTCCTCCCTCTGCATGCAGACACTGAACTTTCCTCATAGAGATTCATTGATTCAAAGGATCTCTATGAGGAGATGCTGATTGGCTAGGGCTGTGTTTGAATCCTGCTGGCTCTGCCCCTGATCTGCCTCCTTGTCCATCTCAGACAATCCTAATGGGAAGCATTGTGATTGGATCAGGCTACCACTTCTGATGATGTCAGCAGACTGCTTGTTTTTCTGAGTCTAACAGCATGCAGAGTTACAGCTTCAGGCTTGAATACAGTAAGATTTTTACTATATTTATGGAGGCATGAGGAGCCTAGGGGGGCTGGATGGTGGTTTTAACACTATAGGATGAGGAATGCATGTTTGTGTTCCGGACCCAATAGTGATCCTTTAAATATTTATATAGGATATTGAAACAATATTTATTGCCTATACAAACAATACCACATATAATATTTACTGTATACAGCAGAAATGTCAGCATATTACGGATAAAGCTTTTTTCATCCTCTTTAATTAATTAAAGAAAATATCATCTTAGGCTTTACAGTTTTATTTTCTGTTGTTAAGAACCGGATGGTATAAAACGTATAGTTTAAAATTCAATTCACCGACCATCTGTGGATTATTTTAATGAGTAAAACCGAGGTCAGCAGTTTATTGTATGCTCTCCGTCCTGAAACCCTTGTGGTGTGAAGATGCTAATGATGAAGAACAGTAACGAGGGTGTTTGAAGGCCTTGGAGGTGTAAACGTGTTAATTATATAGTATATCACAGGACTTGGAAAAATAGCAATTCAAATTTAAAAACAAAACACAAGTAAAGGAAGACAGGCAGATAGAGAGAGAAATAGAGATAAAGAAAATATAGAAACAAAATATTCTCTATATAATAACATCTAGCCAGACAGACAAAATAATAAGCAGACAAAAAGGCACACAGACAAAGTTAACAATCAGGCCGTAAATATGTTTTAGATAGGAGATAGATAGATAGATAGATAGATAGGCAGACTGATACCTGCTAGTGCCTGTCCTAGGGATTTGGTAACCATGTATAAAAGATTGAAACTGCAAGCATACATAAATTAATTGCTACTGAATTCACACATTGCAAGACTTTCCCAGCATTCAGGGCCCACAGGGACCGAGACAATGGCAGCAGTAAGCACTACAATTATATTGTTTACATTGTATTTGTTTGAGCTTTTGATAACTGTATAGCCATTATCCAATGGCTGCATGACCTCTTGTGAGCAGGCCCTACAAAGTCATTCTTATACACAAAGGATAATTTATCATATACGTCAAAGCTATAAAGGCATTTAGAAACTTCTAAATTAATGTGCTATATAGTTACTCGTAAATGTGCTCTTAAGTCAATAGCAGAAACAATTCTTTCTGCTTCAGCATTAATTATAAAAAGGCGTTTTGTTGTGTTAAGTTTGAACAATCAAGTAAAAGCAATGGCCATTGTGAAATAAACTCGCAAACTCCTTTGTTCTGTTGAACTAAGCATGCACACGCAGGCATGTACATGAAAACATACAGGAAATGAATTATTTTACAGTTAATAGACATATGGCCAATCTTAATCTTAAAATGTGCCACAAACAGAACACGGTACAACATGCTCCATCAGCAGAGATGTCTTTTATTCATACGAATAGATTCTAACTGAAACTTAATAAACTGTAATATCCCAGGGAGTGAGAAATGAAGTCATATATGACATTCCTATTTATTTTCCAAACTTTACATGAATGATATATATTGATTGGCTCAATGAGAAAGATGAATTTCAAGCAGCAAATGCAAAATGTGTCAGGAAAGCAACCTGTATTCTGCTGCAAGCTAAGCCATGATAAATAGACTCAGGGGAGATATATGACAGCACCAAACATAGCTGTTCTTGAGTCTAGCTCATATATCTTTGTTGCTACATGAAGAAACTCATTCTCAGACCACTGTGCCGGCCTTCCATAAACATGCTAAGCTTTAATATGCAGACTATCGAGGTGTTATTGCTGGGTTCTTCATTGGATCATTTAAAAGACCACTAAAGTCACCTAGGCCACTTCATCTCAATGAAGTGGCTTGGGTGCAGTGGTCCTGTCTTATTGACCTTGTAATGTAAAACATTGCAGTTATTTAGAAATTACAATGTGTGTGTTGCATGTTTAACCCCTTAAGGACCAAACTTCTGGAATAAAAGGGAATCATGACGTGTCACACATGCCATGTGTCCTTAAGGGGTTAAAATGACCTCTAGTAGTTGTCTGAATGGACTAGGTACAACTCAGTCACGTGATGTGGAAGTTCCATGATTCAGTGCTTTCGTGTGAGGAAGACTGAATGTGCACACGGCACTCACCGTGCATGCATATCAGGTCATTAATGCTCCTCTATGAGCATTACATTAGACCATTGCAGAGGAGGTCATGCATCCTCTGTGACTGGAAAAAGGTGAGTAAAGCTTTTTAAAATTATTTTAGGGCACACATCGGGAACAGGGGGACCTACATAAACAGAACAAGGTCACTAAAGTGTTAGGAAAACAGGTGTGTTACCAATATAGTGTGTATTATTCTGTCTATTTTTATTTGTTTCATAGTTGTGTCTTTTCAATAAATCAGAAAATGTAGAGAATTGACTTGGGAACTACACTTTTTTTCAGGAAAAATAATCAGGTTTGATATATTTTAAATTAAAAAAAAATATATTCTTACCTAACATTTGCAGAGTTATTCACAAAAGTAAACATTTATAATCAATTTCAAATTTAAAGTCAAAATAGCCCAAGTGATAAAATCCTCTAAGTGAGCTTTGCTTTCAGTTTCAATAATTCTTTTTTAGTTTTTAATTTGGTGAATAACCCGAGAAACTCGTATTGCATAATTATATATTCAAGTAAGCAATATAACTGTAAAACAAAAAAATAGTTATAAAAAGCTATACATATAATATGATAACTGCGTTTTACTGTCTTATTATCATCTCGACAGTAGTTGGTAATATATATGCTATTAATATATGCATGCATTGCCAGGTTATTGCTATTCATTATTTTCCAAGGAATGTAATATTAATATTAAATATGTTTCATAGAATTCTGCCTGGCACGTAAGATAGTTCTGCTTTTCAGTGTTAGAAATATAGAGCTACACTTTATAAATCTTATCGATCACCTTATATCCACACTATAGAAAAGTAATTTAAAAATCACATCTCTCTTAATTTTCCTTGAATGTAAAGATTCTTTAAAATTCAATTTGGAATATTTACGTAGCAAACATTGTGCAAAATTCTGGGCAAGAGATGGTCAAAGCCACTTTTTTCGCAATCTCTGTTTTAGAATTTTGCCATTTTATTCTGCACTCTGGTACCGAAAGGGTTTCTTCACGACCATTCTATCTGACATCTCCATATCCAGACACAACCTTGTACATCTGACCCAGCACAGCATTTTTATGTGTGAAGACATTGAAAACAAACCGGATGTCAGTCCACCGGGGAATGGAAACAGAATCTGGGCCAGCATTCGCCTACTTTTTTTTTTCAGTAAAGTGTTGCTTATGTGACATTGCTGGAAAGTATCAGATTTTGGAAAAAGAAATCACAGAGCAAGTTTATGCATTATAGATGTTTGGACTCAAGCTTGCTGCTCTGTGTATTCTTTGAGGGATGAAACGAGATAGCACAAAGGGGAAAAAAGAACCAAACTGCATAAAGAATCCAAAGGTTCTTCTGCCATTAATTAATTAATTAATTAATCTTAATGAAACACAAAACTGCCACGATTCTGTCCCATAAAAGGAGAGCAATTATTTACAGAGCTTTCAAATAATATACAAATTAGCAGGGTAAAACAATTACCACTGGAAAATACAATCACACGAATCCTTCTCAAGTCTTAATGAGAATATTTAAAGAAAATACGAGTAAAAATTAATAGAATTACTAGAATTATTATTTTCTTCAGCCACTTTATTGCGAGGAAAGAATTATAAAAGAGAGATGAGAAGAAATCATACCTGCCAGGATTCCCAGCGGGATGTTATTGTTATCTTTTATTTATAAAGCTCCGACATTTTTCATGCCACGCAAGCACTGCACCGTTCAAAAATAAAATGCGCGCACTATGACAGTAATGGTTAATCTTGGCTAGCTAAATGTTTGAGAACTACAGTACCCATGATGCTTAGCCAGCCTTGCTGTGTCATTGTTAGCCTCCGACGCACATGGATATGAAAATTTAAATACAGAGCAACATAAATCATGAAAATGTACGCTAAAAAGAGGAACACAGATAAGTCATAGCAAGGAGAAAACGTGGACCTCCTGGTGAGGAGAATGAGGCTGGTACATTAACATAGGTTAAGGAATTTAAAGGGAGATATGATTTTTTCAGGAGACAGAGAACAATTGTCAAATATTTGAAAGATTTAGAAGGATATACAGTTTTAAAAAAAAAAAAAAGCAAAGACAATTTTTGCTCATCCAGGGATCCACTTATCTAAAGCTAACATTTTATTTTAATCAATAATTAAACGGTTTGGCATTAAGTGTCAGGCTGGGTACGTAATATTAATAAAGGTATTAACAAGCCTAGTATGCCGCAGAAGAAGCATTTAATAGTTAGATAAAAATGCAACGTACAGATGATGGTAGAACACAAACACAAGTTATGACTCACAGTAGTAAAAAAAGATAAAAAAAAAAAGGTGGAATTAAATTAAGAAAACCTAATTCGGGGTGTAATTTTTGCAAAGACGCTATGCAGTAGCATGCAACTTAGTATGAAAACCACATAAATCTAAATGGCAAAACACTGCATAAAATAAGTTGCAGGTGGCAGTGATCAAGTTGTTGGAACAGTTGACAAAATCTTCATTATAAATAAAGTGAAGAGGATTGATCAAATATTATTCCACAAAAAGGCAGATCAGTATAACAATTATCAGAATATTTTATTTTTTAAATTGTTGAGTTTTGTTATCGAATTAAAGTGTTTCCTATTCATAACAATGCACCATGCAAATTCGGTTTGCTTATATGGATAAAGTCTTTTTTATTCCTTTGGATCTAGAATTGTATAGAAATACTTTGTACTTCTAGTGTTCAAGTGCATTCTGGGATCTATATCCTGAACTGATACTATTCACAGATGTGTTAACTGGAATAATTGCCCGTGATGGTATTCAATCCAATGGGTCTGTTATACTGCAGCCATTCTTTTTATTATTTCTGTGGAATGTAATGGATCATCCTTAAAAATATGTTGGAATCAGAGAAAAAAAAATATTTCCTTTTATTCCTATAAATTTTAAAAATGACATGCTCATTGTGGGGCACTGGGAGCAGGGTCCCACACAGTTTGGTCACGTTAAACTGACCCCTGATAACTATTATTATTATTATTATTATTGCCATTTATATTGCGCCAACAGATTCCGTAGCGCTTTACAATATTATGAGAGGGGGGATTTAACTATAAATAGGACAATCACAAATAAACTTACAGGAACAATAGGTTGAAGAGGACCCTGCTCGATCGAGCTTACATTCTATAGGAGGTGGGGTGTAAAACACATTAGGACACTACACACTATCACAAGCTCCTACGACACACATGAGGAAATCACTCACACTGTCTGAACTTATGCTATCTTTTCTACCTAAATTTCCACGATACCTATAAAGAAACACAAGCAATTGTACTGTTACTTCTTTTGCATTGCTTATTGCAGCCCTGCGTGGTTATAACATTGAGAACACACGTGATGTTTGAGGACCTGCACGTCCTATCGCTTTAAACTTATCAACAGATACAGAAAAAACGGTAAAACTTTATTTGCTATTATTTTTTTTTTTTTAATAATGACACCTTGAATGACTTCGAGGATCGAGAAATTAATAAAGAACATTTTTGATAACTTTACTTGTTTCTTTTTCTATTTTATATATATATATATATATATATATATATATATATATATATATATATATTTACAGATCTAAATGAAACAACTATTGTTTTTGGGACATACTGTAGTGCTTTCATTTAACAGATGGAAGTAGCCTGATCAGCTCTCTTCAGGACAAAAGCCATGGCTTTAATATTTAAAACATTCCAATAAATAACTTTTATGTTGCTACAGATGGTGTGGTGCAAACATATAATTCTAAATATGTAAGAAATGCTAATTGGACAGCAGTTTTATTCTGAATAAAACATTCTCAATTTTTGGTGTTATTAAAAAATACTCTGTTGTGTTTTTATGCATGAATGGAGATGATTTTCTTTCTTTTTTTTTAAATTATTATAATTAATCAGAGTATAACGTTTCGCTACATAAAAAATACAGTGGACTTCTAAATAAAAGTATTTAAATGCCTCTGTCTGTCAGGTTTGTTTTAATAAGGATCCAGAAAATCATGTGATGAAGAATTTCAGCAAATATTATCTTCAGGAAAGAATTATTCAGGCACAATTGGAGACTAAGGTCACTAGAACCTCTGGTCATAGTGGACAATGCTAAATTCCTATAGCATTAAAAAACATTCTTTAGTTCAGAAACTTGACGAACGCTTGCTGACAATTCAAGCTTCGATTAATTTCTGTTAAATTCTGCTCTGGAGCTTTGGATACCAGTTCCAGAAAAGCAAGAAAAGGAAAGTCTATGGCGCCTCTTACATAAAGTAACACAACTCTTTTATTCTACCATCATCAGTGGCACCCACCTGGAATAAAAGGATATCAAAAACAAAGGCATGGCAACTAACAAAGAGAGTTCTTCACATGGTGCGGGACTGTACTGTACAAAGAGGAGAGAAGGTTAAACGGTTCATACGATGACACATAAAAACTAAAATTCCAAAATCTAATTTATGGAACATCAGGATGAAAAATATTTACCAAGATGTTCTAAATGATAAAATATCTTATAAACCTTTATCCTTACATAACAGGTATGCCCACATTCCCTGAGAGTGAAATAACAACTCTGCTTTCTTTTTCAGTGAGGATGAAGACTCTACAGTCAACAATTGTAATGGCTACAATTACAAGAACCAAAGTAGCCTAGTCTTAACCAATAGGTAATTCTAGATTCACCAACGCACCTAATTCTAGAACACCAAATTTGGAATGGCTATAATTCCTTACTTCATCTTCCACGCAATAATCATGGGCTTGCTGCTATACTAAGGTAGAGTACATAAATCGTATAGTTTCCTAAATATAATTTTTTACCTTCTAATGTTTGCAATAGTAGCTATCATACCATCCCTACAGTTAACACACGTTTTGCTTATGGGGTTCCTCAAAGATTCTCAGTCTGTGATTATTATGCTATTACAGTAGCCTATCATGAAAAGTTCTATAATAAATAATTCCTTTCCTTTTGATTTTATAAGTAAAATAGATTTTGATAAATAAAAATTTATTTTCTAACCTTTTAGAGTGTTGCTGTATGGACAACAGATTCACTTCCTGAGCGGGGCTCTCAATCTGCTATTTTATCTTTGTTTGACAATTCTATTTTTTGGTTTCAGGACCAATCCCCTTTAAATATGTATCTCCCTGGTAAGTAACATTAAACTATACAGCTATTTTATATATTTTTTTCTTCTTCTTCATGTTTTATGATGTGTTGTATTATTTTCACTATAAAATATAGCCATTCACCTTTTTTGTTAGGTTACATGAAGCCATGAAGTAAGGAAAATGGAAATGTGATATTTTATTGTGCGGTTACGACCCATGCTTTCAATTACAGTGATGGGGGAGGGTAAGTAATGTCTTAGAGAGCAGCTGCCTCTATTATTTTCTGCAGACTTTGTGTTCTCACTATTCCACGACACAGCTAATTGTTACACTTGTACAGACTACAACTGCATTACGAGTGTGTCCCTGGTAATCTTAATGCAAAACAATCTGGAAGAAGCAACGGGTTGTCGTATTTTTTTCTTGTTGACTAGATGGAAATTTATGTCCAGATATGAGAACTACAAGCTACAAAAAAAAAACATTATACAAAAACATGCAAAATAATTCCAGTGGAAAGAGTGATTTGAATATAAAAGATCACAGTATAGTTAGTTACTATCTAACATAAAATATTTAACCTATTTTGTTCCTTTAATTAAAAAGACTTCAATATGCAATCATTTATGGAAGCACATCAATAATCTATTATGCCGTGTACTAAATGTATTCTTCTGAAGCCCATAAAGCAAGCCTCTTGGCAGAAAGGGTTTATTTCGTTTAATCCTTCCATTAGCTACATGGGCAATCATGATTAGAGATTAAGGTCAATTTATTTATTTGGAGTACAGATATAAACCTAACATATTACAAGCCAGTAAAATGGGTATTGCAAAAACTCCTGTGCATTTTTCTTGGTTGTAGATCTTCCTGTCGTTTACCCATGGAGTCTCAAGTTTCATACCCAGCGATCTATCTCCTTAGCCAAATATATAGAGCTTAGAATATCTTACAGTAAAATCTCATGTTGCTTGTAGTTTGCAGTAGGCTAGATAGGGTACACAAGGAAGTAATGACAAAAACACTCACGCGATATCTATCAGAGCAGAAATTCACAACCCAGTCTTCTGTTTATTGATCACTAGCTATTGCCACACAGTTTTTTTTTTCTCTCTCTTTTTAATTCAGCATGTTTATTGCATAAGCTATCACGTACATACTGAAAATGCCACATTAAAAAGGTTCAGAGCATCTGACTCCCTTGGAATGAAATAACAATTAGAAATTGCTAAAGAACCAGTTTAATATCGCATGGGGATTGCTTTCCTAACGCAAAAGCCTGGAGGAATGCCTCTTATTGCTCGAGTGAGATTTTTAAAGATGTTCTTCATTGTTAAAGAACAAGAGGCACGGCGCAGTATCTTTGATAAAACAGCAAGTCTTAACACCCTTAATCAGTAATCAAAAAGCTGTTTTAATTACACTATATTTTCAGAAACCAAATTTAAAGGGGTGCTCACAGCAAAAAAAATATCGTATTGCAGTCATTCATTAACTTAGACAGAAGTAAAAGCCCTCACTCTTCTTAAACACAGTCATTGTCGCCCCAGGAGGGCTCATCATCTAAACTCAGCTATGCACCAATCTGAATTTAAATAGTTTGCAGGCAATAGACTTGATAGATTACAATTAGGAGCAGCAGTTTATGTTCAGTGGCAGTAGCTGCTGTTTAAAGAGCAACCTAAAATTTTAAATAATGACATTCCTGATTTGTGATCCTCCTTTATTTCACCTCTAATAGTCTTGAAAGACATTCATAGTAGGAGAGATAATAAAATGGATACTTCAGGGAGTTTTAAATCTCCCAAGCTACAATGTTTTTTTTCTGTGAGGCTTTTGCATTTAAGTCACGATAATACGTCGGCATAAATATGAGACTCCCAGGAATTACTTTGAAACTGGAGAGCTGTCCCTCAATAGGGAGAAGGCTTTCTAAATTATCAAACCTTAGTTCATATGCCCAATAAAATAAGTTACATTTATGAGATGGGGGACTAATAAACCCCCTTAGATCAAATAAAAAAAGACCTCCAATTCCCGTGTTCATTTTCATTTCTCAGATTTCAGAGATCAAAACAGACAATGAAAGGCATTGTCTCATTAAACTATATAGCAATAGCATATATATATATATATATATATATATATACTATAGTATAATAGTATTATAACATAATATACACCATACTAATAGCAAATACATATTCTATATACCATGGCAAGGTATAAACTTGCATTCCCTGATTATTGCATATCAGTAAGGCTCATGGCACTGGAATGTCCAATACTAGCTTATACTTGACTGGTTGTATCAAGGCTAACAAGCTTTTTCCTAGTGATTAAAACTGAACAGATATAAAAAAAAAACTGGAGAAAGAAGAAGAAATATAGGTGAAGTAGCAGCAATAACTAAAATGGCAATACTATCATGCAAGAACAATCAAACAGTTCAGTAAATCTATCTGTCTTTCTGTCTGTCTGTCTGTCCGTCCATCCATCAATCTATCTGTCTGTCTATCATCTATCCATCTATCTATCTATCTATCTATCTATCTAGGTATCTATCTAGGTATCTATCTAGGTATCTACTTAGGCTTGACCAATTTTAGAGCTTTTTAAATTCAGAAATGACTATTCTTAATATTCACAGCATTACGGTCTGAAATATTATAAGTGAATTGGGCAGATCTTTTTTGTGACATTATTTTTAGACATGACCTCAATTTCAAATGCCACACACATGAACACCAAAGATCAAAAGAAGGCTATTGTCAATTCTAATGAATATATGCCAAAATGATTAAAATAAAATGCCAATATGTTCTTGTGACAAACTGCTTTCTATATTCATTTTTACAAAATTAAAAAAAAAAAGTTACTTATTAGATTAAACTATTCTTGATAAATTGCTATGCGAAAGCACATCAAATCCCTAGAAATGCACAGGGTCTGTTTAAAAATATCCAAAATCTTTGAAATGTGCTCTAAGTAGGTTAGCTGTGAGGTCTTTTCTAAATCTCTGAATTGAAACCCACATGAAGAGATTAGTCCCACTATATGTAAAAACATATATCTCTTTGAGCATTTTCAGCTAAAAAAAAATTCTCTTAGACAAGGATTTATCAAAGAGTAATTCTGTGCATCACCAGGATATCAGAAAATACTGCGGTAGAAGCCCTATTGAAAATTATCACACTTATTGGTGCCTAAAAGAGGGGGACAATGGGGAATCATACCTTGTATTTGAATTTTGGTGTATATCAGATTTCTCAATCCCAGTGCCTACAGTAGTTAGAATGTAGGGCTGTTCCTCACACACTCACTGTTCTATCTAATAGTTCTTGAGTATTTTAATCTTGTCAAATCTTGATATGACACCATATTTTATCACTCTACTTAATTAAGCCTCATGGATATCACAATGTTTTCTGTTTACAAGTTATTAAACCTATTTAGATATAAAAGCTGCACCATTTAAGAACACAGACAAAGGAGGTATAAATTGAATATCCGTATTCAGGTAAGGACTATGACACATTTTATCGAGCGATATTGTTCACCGTTATGACATATGAAACTTTGGGCAAAACAGTCTAATTACAACAGTCAAAAGTAATTCAGCTTTAAACATTTGTAAACTGAACAAATGCCTTTCAAGACAAATCAAAGCACTTTCATCTTCATCCAATCATTTCTTAAAAGTTTCCCTGCCTACAAGTTTCATTTAGAAATATTTTATATGGGGATAAACATCCTATTTCTATTGATTCCAAATACAATCATGTTCTTAGTCATTTGGCCGACAGGAAGGAAATACAATATCTTTACATTCCATAATCAGTTGGTATAAGGTAAATTCATTAAATTTTAAAAAGCAAAAGGATTGTATTCAGAATTAGAAACCTCAAATGGCAATAATATTTCCTGAGCAGACCTGTTATTGTTAGCTCTCGTCATGCTGAGAAACTATTAGAAATTAATTTTTAAATGGAAATGGAAAAATGGCTTGCGCAAGGCTTCAGGGAGATAATAATATATTGAAAAGGGAGCCCAGGTTTCATACGTTTTATAATAAAAAGACCAGCTGTCCACTTTTTCTATATACTGTTTGAAACATGAAAGGCTTCCATGGCTGTCCAAATTACCATAAGAGTACATTTCATCACACGCAGTGTGTTTAAGATATAAAATAAAAGATCTACATTTTTTATACAATTTCATAAATACTACCAGCTTTGTTAAAAAAAAAAAATCAGGTTTCTAACTTCTGACTCATTACAACTTAATGTCTGGTAAGGTCATGAACTGAAACCTTAAATGATGAAAAATTAAAGGAGTTGAAAGACAATATGGATAGGTGCAGTTGAACACACTATCGAACGTTGTATCAAGAACTATATTATTTTGACAGTCAGATCATGGGAGGTCAGCAAAGATAACATGGTGAGGCATAGTGTTGCATGACAGATAATTTTAGCTTCATATTATACCCTCAAAGCATGCAGACAGATTTCAGACAGCAAAGCTTTATTAGAAAAAAAAAAAGCTATATAGCAAGGCAGCCAAGAGTGAATACTCTGTAGGAGAAAGTTCTAACAACCAACATTCTTTAAAAACATTTTTAAAGAATAGATTTTCAGGAAAAAATATAACTAACACGAGAAAGGCTCTGAAGAGCTGAAACGTTGTGTGATGGTGTAAAAGAAATGTACCGTTAATTACGTTTTTAATGCCTAGTTTATTCCTTGTAATATATTGCCAAGGAGGTGGCATTGAGACGTTAACTGTTGATAGCAATGGATGTCTTTGTAAATGTATTTGCATAATTTATTCACGTTTCAACTTTGGCCTTGATTTCATATTTTTGGGTAAGCTTTTAAAATGATTTAATATTTTGGATAAGCTGATCAGGTGATTTTTTTTTTTTAATATTTCAATATTTAGAAACTTTTTTGATATATTGATATATATTAATATTGATATCAATATTACAAATCACATTTTTTATAGTTAATATTTTGAAAACATAATTTAAAAGCTTAGCCCAAAAATATTAAATAGTTTGAAAAGTTTATCCAAAAATATTTAATCGAGGCTTATGTTTCAGTTAGTCTAATACAGACATTATTTGCTCACTTGTTTCCATGTAATCAAAGTTTGTGAAATCTTGCAAAAAGCACTTCATTTGCCTGTTAATTTATGTGCATTTCAGCTTTTGTATGAGTTGTTACTGCAAACTTGCAGTGATAATTCTGTAATCGGAAATGGGATACAATTCTTGACTATAAAAAGAAAAGAAGTCATCACCTTTAACCTTGTATGCTTCTGTGAAAGATGGCTGTACTTTGCACAAACACCCACCCCTTATTTTACTTTGTCAATTACCACGGCAGAAATTAAATCCATCCCATCATTAGTATCCAATGTAATTCCAACCGCAATACAATTAATTGTCCCATTTCATAAACACTACGCCAGACCTTCTTAAAGGCTCCGTTTTGCACCACACAAGTCGTAAACAAAAAACTTCTGTCTACACTCATAGAGACTACGCTTTTCCCCAGCTCTTTTACATTGCATCTAATTGTATCCTCTAATGCTTTACTGAATAAAGTGTAACCTTTCTTGATACATTTGAAGCTATTTAACTGGAGAAACTATACTTTTATCCTACCAAGTTTTGAAGCTACATTATTAATTAGCCGATTATCACTTTATTCCTGTTTCTCCATACCAGTTAGGAATCCCCCACTCCACAGGGATTCTTCTTATTTCTGTATTTAACTATTTCAAGGGTT